>NW_025109650.1:145100-252377 GCF_011392965.1 Frieseomelitta varia
TAATTATAATTATAAATATTGATTTTAATATAAATTTAACTTAATATATTAATATAAATATTAGTTATAAATTATAAATATGATTATATTTAACATGAATCACAAAATTTCAATTTACACTATAGAATATACCAAAATATAAAATTTTTAAAAATACTAAATGTTAAATATATATTTATTATATAAAGAATCTCTCTCTCTCTCTCTCTCTCTCTCTCTCCATATTCGAAAATCTTGGCAAAGGAAGGAAGAGACTGCGTTTACCTACACGGCTTCTAAGGAAGCTTTGGATGTCGAAGGAAGGAACGGTGGTTCGTTGGCTTCTATCGCGCGGAAGAAGCCACGCACGGTGTCTCGGATTCATTAAAGGAATTATTAAGGCGTGCTCTCCATTACTGCAGTACCCGCTCCTACTAATTATCATCGAGCAATTAACAACCGTTGATTGCCATTAACGGTGCAAACGCGTGTTAGATTCGAACGTGTTCTCTCACCTCCCCCATATATGTATGCATGGAATAATTTCCTCTCGCAGCACGCGAGCTTGCTTGCTGCTGCTGCTCCTTCGAGCAAAACCGAGAGGGAAATAAGGGGAGGGGGAAATCTTGAGAAACTTTCGAACATTTTCCATATCACTCTATCTCGCAATTTGCACAGCTCGTGAATATTCAAAATTTTATAACGTTAGGTTTTCGCGAAATTTCCTAGCCACGAGAGGCTGAGAAATTTCCAGGAAATTTGTCAAACAGTGACAAACGAAACGACAGAGTTTCGAGAAATTTAGAAAATTTACAGAAATTTTCACAGTGGAAGTTTCGTTTCAAATATTTATTTATTTCGTGCGAGTCTTGTATTTATACATTCGCAAAGTTCCACGCGCTCGCTGAGAAACGCTGGATCTTCATCGCGCAAGTTTCAAACTAAGTTGAATGTCTATCTCTAACATATTGTCGATCGTTGCAAGTAACATCGCGTTTGACGAAATAATTTCCAACCTACGAAACTGAGGCACCACTGGCTGCTGGAAATTTGCGAGGAAACTCTCAGTCAGTTAAAAACCATAACGCGGGTCTGAGTCCATATTACAGCAAATCGTCTTTAATTTCCTTCGTCTATAATTGTCGTACATACATCTGATTATCGATCGTGCGTGTCTGCAATTCATTTATAAATATTTTGAATTACATGCCACTTTGAAAAAGAAAGGCGATTTCTTTACCGTTATTATTCTATGAAAAGGAACATTGCCATAAACGTTTCCCTCTTCAGACACGAGAGTCGTCCTCTCCAATTTGTTTTCCTTTTCCTTCTCTTCTCTTTTTTTTTTTTTTTTTTTTTTTTTAAGACTTTCGGACAACGTCGTTTTTCTTCTATCGACGATCGATGAGATATCGGTTCCCCCTATTTCTCCGCTTGTTTCTTTTCTTCCCAAAAGAAAAAAAAAAAAAAAAAAAAAATTGTACTTCTTTCGGGACGGTGTCGCGCGGATCTTGAAACGAGACTCCCGAGGGCAGGACTTGCGGATCGCAGGATCTTTTCGGTAACCGCGTGGCAACAATAGTATAGAAAACGTCGAACAAGCCCATCGCCCGGCATTCCGGGATTTCCTGTTTGGCAAACCTGCTTTGCCGGGTCATCGGGGCGCTGAAATTTACGAATTGAACCTTACCATCACGTACCATCGGCAAAACAGAAACGTTAAAGAGATGAAAAATCAATGGAAATTCGAATTTCGTCTCTTTAAAGGCAGAAAACAGACGCGTTACCCGATCCGGAAGTCGTGACGGAACCATCTGAACCACGGACACCGTCCCCGATCGTGGAATGTGACTGAAATCAAAATTCACTCGCGAAATCCAATCAATACGCTCGAACGAGCCAAATTTCGAATCGCGTTTTTTTTTTTTTCTTTTTTTTTCTGTATTAAAAATAGGGAGCTTTTGGACAAGAGAAAGAAAAAAAAAGGGGGGGGAAGAGAGGAAGGCTTATGGGGGGGAAGATTTGCTATCGGAAAATGCGGGGAAATTAATTTTTATAAATTGAATTAAAAAGCTGGAATCGTTAGGATCGTTAGAATCGTTAAATTGAACTTCAAGACGATGTTTAAGGTGTCTGGTAATTTTCTAAAGACGTTCGATCATCGGCTTTTCCTTCGGCCAACGTTCAAAAAAATCATTTTTCGTATCCGCGTGCGACTCCGACGATGTGTAGCACATCGTGAAACATTACTCGCGACATGTATAAATACAGGTAAATAAAAGTGAATAAATAAATGAATATATAAATATATAGATAGAAGAAAAAAAAATAAATATATATATATAAAAGTATATATATGTAAATGAGAAACCGGCGTCGTCGTCAACGGCGTGTAGACGACGGAACGGGTTATTCCATGTTTTCGAGATCGAAGTCTGCGAGAAACAGATAGTAATTAAGAAATTCATTAAAAGAAAAAAGAGAAATCGTCAAAATTTATTCTCAGTCAGGTTTCAATTTCTTTTTCGGCCCAAGTTTTTGGCAAAAGAATTCTTCGTTCGGCCCAACTTTATCTCAAAAATTGAAAAAAGGCTTTGTTTCATCTATTTCTTTAATGTATCGTGTATTTCGAGAAATATCTCGCCCACTTCGACCGCGGAAACGCGAACAAATGACGATTATGTGTTGTTATCGCACGGTTGATGATAATTATTTATTTATATGGATGATGATGCTGCTGAACAAACGATGATGAATATGATGAACGATGCTGCTGATATGATGATAATAATGATGATTGACACACTACGACGCTACTTGTCCGATACGATCAATTAACGCCGGTGGTGATAATAATGCTGATAGTGATGATCACGATAATAATGTAGAAACGTACGATGACGATGTAACGAACAAAGATTCGATGATGTTCCTGTTAATAAATAATAATGATAATTAAATAAACGAAACAACTCTACCACAACACTAAGTCAGGTCACGTATTTCTTCTTTTTTTTTTCTTTTTTTTCTTTTTTTTTTTTCTTTTTCTTTTTNTTTTTTTAGAAACCTGCGTTAGATTTGCCTCTTGAAACACACAAGACTCCTATTTTTCTCTTTTTCAGAAATCTGCGTTAGATTTCCTCGCTGAAATGTACACAGTGGGAACGAAAGAGAGGAGAATTCTCGGCGAGAGGCGCGCACGACTGCACACCTCTGCACGACCTGTGCACGCGGCGTCGTTTAATTACGTGACGTTAATCTCGCGATGCGCGTAACGAGCGGCGCGATTTCGCGAAAAATTGCTGGCTCGTCTAGCGGCTTTTCCACCGGGCGCCGGTTCGTCAAACCTCGCTGGATCTCCCGAGCCTTCCTCGACGTATCAAACACAGCCAGGCAACTCGTTTCTTTGTAGCTTTCTCGCTCTTTTATTTATTTATTTATTTATTTTTTTTTTTTTTTCAATCGGAGTTGGAAGTCGCGTGAAGTTAGTATTCGCAGATGAAGTTGCTAGCAACTCTGTGGTTTCTGGTATATTTTCGTTTTTAATTTCCGAACGCAGAAATCTGGCGTTTTCCTCTCGAATCTTCCTTATATACAGGGTGTATTTCGCAAATTGTGGAACTCACTTCGGGAGCTGATTGTACGCCTGAAAAATAATGGAAAAAAGTCATAAATGTATGTCCTATCTGTCTTCATTTATGAGATACAATGAATTTTATAAACAGAGCAAACTCTAGTAAGCTAGTTTTACCAAGGATGGTATATTCCGCTGGCTCGTAAAACTTGCGAAAATTCGAGAGCCAAATATTTTTATAAAAGATCTACCTTTATACAGGGACTTCTGGGACGTAACTTGTGGAACTCACTTCGGGAGCTGATTGTACGCCTGAAAAATAATGAAAAACGTCATAAATGTATGTCCTATCTGTCTTCGTTTATGAGATACAATGAATTTTATAAACAGAGAAAACTCTAGTAAGCTAGTTTTACCAGGGATGGTATATTCAATTTTTCATAATAATCATAATTGGGATGAAGAAAACCCACACGTTTGTTGTGCATTCAAGACATCAACACCAGTTTAGTTTAAACGTATGGGCAGGAATAATTGACAAATTTTTAATTGGACCTTTTTTTTTCTTGATGAGAAACTAACAGGCACAAAGTACGTTGATTTTTTTGAGCACGCGTTTACACGAAATATTAGAGAAAGTTCCAAGTCGATATTAGACTTCGTCTGCGGTTTACGCATGATGGAGCTCCGCCGCATTTTAGCCGAGTGGCCAGGCAATTTTTAAATCGACACTTTGCAAATAAATGGAGGTCCTATTTGCATGGCCTGCTCGTTCTCCGGATTTGAATCCATTAGATTTTCATTTGTGGGGACATTTAAAATCTATTTGTACACGCAGCATCGATTGAAAATGCTGAAATACTACGAAATAGAATAGAGCAAGGCTTCCGACAAATTCGAGAAACACCAGGAACGATAGAGAGAGTAACCAGATGAATGACGAGACGCGTGCAGGCTTGTCTTCAAATGCAAGGTGGTCATTTCGAGCATCTTTTGTAAAAGTAATTAAAACAGAAAATTCATNTATATCTCATAAACAAAGACAGATAGGTTATATATATTTATATGACTTTTTTTCATTATTTTTAGGCGTACAATTAGCTCCCGAAATCCCACAAGTTACGAAACCACCCTGCATAGCCGTAGGAGCTGTATCTTTTTCCAGTTCATTTGACATTCTATCTCAGTTCTTTCAGTTCTCGAAAATTTGCTGACGTTAAGTGAGTAATTTTCGAGATGATACTCGCTGAAAAGAAAGGAAAGCCAAGTTTCTGGCGAGACACGATCAGGTTGCAATCTCAAGGATCAGAAACTCGGCCAGTGACTCAAAGAAGATCCTTTCTACTTGTGATTTGTGCACAAGTTCAACTGACAGTGGAACATGTTATTGAGAAAGGCAGAAATAGACATTAACTGAACATAAATCCTTCCCTAACTGACTGAACCTGAACGATAAAGATTAATATACTCTCCTAAGATTAATATACTCTCTGAGACAGCCTTGCCGACAACCGTTCCAATAAATTCTAAGATTTAACTTCCAACCAACCAATAACCCACGCAAATATGTGATGCGGCTACAAATAATGAAAATGAAAAAAAAATGAAAGAGGCAAATTCTCCGAGAAGAATAACGTCAGAGTGAAAAATTGCCCAAGCCTTCAGAGACGAGTCTCCGAAAGGGAAGTCGAAGCGTCTCAAACTTGCGAGGCTAAGCACCACGACGCTCTACATCCTCCGCCTCTAAATTGAACTAGACGAAGTGCACCGTCCACCTTCAGAGAGTGAGGGTGGTCGACTGGAAGTTAAAAAAGAAAAAAGGAAGAAAGGAGAAAAGAAAGAAACAGCTACGAGGAGTGAAAAAAAAAAAAAAAAAGAAAAACGTAGGAGGAGGAGGTGGAGGAGGAGGAAACACGGTTAGAGGCTTCTATGGCGCGTGTCCAAGTGGCAGCTGATGCACTCCACCTGAAGCCTACGCGTCTGAGGGTTTTGTCTTCGTATAAACGCACGAGTGGCCTCGGTGCTAGACTATCTTTTTCAACCCTCCTCTTTCTCTCTCTCTCTCTCTCTCTCTCTCTCTCTCTCTCTCTCTCTCTCTCTCGTCTAGTTTTTGTCTTCATTGTCCATCCAGCCCCTACCACCGACGCTAGACAGCGTCGAAGTCAAACGGCGCGCCTAAAACAATGGAGAAGTCGCCTCTGAGGGTTTATCGAGGGCGCAAACTGCGCGCAACCCCTCCCCCTCCCGCGATGAATGGCCGTTTGTTTTCCGCGACGCGTTCATTTTCCATCGAGACTGTTTCCACGCCGAGTGAATGCAACATTTCCCCATTGTGTCGCCGGTAGTCTCGCGCTTCTCGCAGGTTAGAACTGGTCTTCTCTTCCCCTTTTTCATTTCTGGTAAATTATCGAATAGGTTTAGGTTTTGTCGGTCGTCGCTGGGGTAATTAACCTGTCGCTATTGTCAGTAGAGTTTAGTCGTTTTTTAAGTTGTTTTTCCGCCATAAAAGTTATATAAATAATTTAATAATATTTATATATAAATATAAATATAATATATAAATATAATATAATATATAAATATAAATATAAATATAAATATAATATATATATAAATATAAATAATAAATACATATATATATAAATAAATTATTTAATAATAATTTATTATAACATACTATAATATAATATATATATATAATACTATTATAATATATAAGTTTATTATAAGAATATATAAATAATTTAATAATATATATATAAATATAAATAATAAATACATATATATATATAAATAAATAATTTAATAATAATTTATTATAACATACTATAATAATATTATTATAATATATAAATAATTTAATTATATATATTTATATTATATAATTCTATATATATATATATATATATATATATATATATATATATATAGAATTGAGAGTTCAAAGGTTCGCTAAACCTCACACTCAAATTTAAATGTAAATCAATGCTACCCGAGTACAAATAAACTACGGGAAGAGCCATTTTCGTTCAAACAAAGTGTCACTGCAATATTATAATACGTTCCACGAGAAAGTGATCAAGAACTACTCTACACACGTATACAATACGTATTCGAAAAATAAAATAAAAATTTTCATGCATATTGTCGTGCATTTACTACGAACCCCAAGAGTTCACCCTCTTTGGCGCCAAACACGCACGTTGCAAAGCACGTAACTGAAACAGAAAATTCAACGAGACCGGTACTAAATGGAACGGTACGAGTTCCCTTGTAGAAACATGGTCTACGGTGCGTTAGAGGGCGGTCTTTCTCGCTCGCTGGTAGAGAAATAAATTGGAGGCAGGGTGGCATTAAAGCCTCCCAAGAGTCGAAACATCTGCCTGTCGGCTGTTCCGGAGCTCGTGCCACCGTGCACGCGTGCTGTTTCGTCGCACACACAGCATGTGCATGTGTACGTGTGTGTGTGTGTCGACGCACACACAGCAAAGTGGCACGAAACGTGCACCTGGCTTCGTGTTTTTTAAGCAAAGTAGCAGCGTGCCCGTGCGTTCGCCACCGTTCTCTTTCTCGTTCCTCCTCTTCAATAGAGAACATCTTGCGAGAATACGCCGCGAACGAGGCGTTTACGTGGCCCATTGCTCGTCCTTTTATGACCGGTGAACGCGCAAAAGTGAAACACGTTTCGAGCGCAACTCGAGTTAATTCGCGGCGTAATCTACCGGGTGGTCCATGATTTCATACAGGTTATTCAGATTATTCGTAGATTTTAGATTTCCAACAGCGATGAAACAATCGATTGATACTCGCTTGTGCATTGGATTGTGAACATTGAGAAATTTTGACGAAATCTTGACGTCAAGCGGTACAAATAGAGGGGAGGAATTATTAATTTGCGACGTTCCACCAGTTTTTATTAATTTTATTTACAAGTATTTGCATGTTTATGACATTTTGCAGTAAAAATATAAGAGCGTGAAAATTATCTTTGTTAAGTTTACGCAATTAATGTTAAAACGATAAATAAATATCATGTTTCTTGGTCATATCGAATTTCAATTTAATTCGAGTGTTAAAGCAGATATCGAATTGTTTAATCTAGAGGAGTTTTCGAAAATTTTCGGTACAATTCGAGTACGTGTAATTGTTTTATTTACACGAATGGTCTGTAAAATCTGGGGCGGGAAAACTGTCGTGGGGAATTTTTCAAAATTAAGATGAACTGGGGGGGAATGCTACTACATTGAATCTAGTCAGTAGTTAAAGATTATTATAGAATATTTTTTTCTTGATATTTTAGAATTTTTATACGATCTTCCCTGTTGCTCTTCATCGAGTGAATTTCTTTTGCTCTTTCGTTCTGGCAATGTGCCGAATTAAATCGTTGTGGTCGTTAATTTCAGTTGCTGGAAACAGTTGCGTTTCTTAACGCACCCCTTGTTGAAATGCGTTGGCGACAGGGCAATTAGCAGTTGAGTTTGAAAAACACTCAGTTGTTTTCCCAGGATGTGCACACGTGACCGTGAGCGTGCACGTTTTTAAATACAATCCCTCAGGGCAGCTTTTCCTGCAATTACGTTTCATTTAAGACAATCGCGAGTGGGGAAACGGCCGACGAGGAAAGGAAAAATTCCGTTTGGTGAAGAAGAATAGTGTGAAAGTGATGGCGGTGGCGTCTCGCGGGAAAATGAATTCCCTCCCACTCTCTTGGAATAACAAAAGTAGAAAAATAGAGAAATAATTGGAAAAATTGAAAAGTGAAAACAACGACGTGCAAGGGAAGAAATTGAACAGCAGGGAATTGAAGAGATTTCTGTATAGTGCAAAAGGAAGCTGTACACTATATTATAATACTATAGTATTCTATATTTATACTATACTATAATATATTATAATATATTAGAAATTGAACACCAGGGAATTGAAGAGATTTCTGTATAGTGAAAAAGGAAGCTGTACACTACACTATATTATACTATAATATATTATATTCTACTATACTGTACTTATACTCTACTATACTATACTGTACTTATGCTCTATTATATTATACTATACTTATACTATGCTATACTGTACTTATACCATACTACACTGTACTTTACTATACTCTACTTTACTATATTACACTGTACTTATTACTGTACTGTACTTAAACTATACTATAGTTATTACTCTACTCTACTATTCTATACTCTACTCTACTTTACTATACTGTATTGTACTTAAACTATACTATACTTATTACCCTTCTCTACTATACTATACTGTACTTATTACTCTACTTTATTATACTATACTGTACTAATACTATACTCTACTTTACTGTACTTATTACTTTACTATACTATACTGTACTTATACTCTACTATACTGTACTTAAACTATACTATACTTATTACTCTACTCTACTATACTGTACTATACTTATACTTTACTTATAATATACTATATTTTACTTATAATATACTATACTATACCATAATATAGAAGAATAGAGAACTTAGAAATTTGTAATTGAAGAAAAAGGGAGAATTTTCTAACAGTTTTCTAAGGGAAAACAAAAGAATTTTCTAGAAACATCTTCTCTACGAAGGAAAAGGAAAATCTGACGAATTAAAACTCGCGGTTGGAAACCAGAATCGGTACACCTCCGCTTCCTCAACTTTCCAATGAAACAAAGGAAAAACGTAGGCCGTCCGATTACTCGTGACTCATTCAGTCCTTCGCGAAATCCAATCAACGGGAGAACTTTTCAGACTTCTCACCGCCCGACACGTACATACGAGCCATAAACACTTATCCTTCCACCGTCTTGGACCCTTACGTAAGTCCGCTTAATTGAACGCGCATTGCATAAGGCGTGTGGAAGGTTGAGTGTCACGGCCATCATCGTCGTCATCGTTATCATCAGGTTCCCTTCCTCTCTCTATCTCGTGTACCTGCTGACACACATGCGAAAGCCGATACGTGTTCTCTCGAGGGCTGCTTGAAAAGGCAGTCACCCCCTTTTACCCCTCCGCGCGCACTTCTGACGAAATAACGAAGCTACGCCAGAGTACACGCACCATTTATCTTGGAGTGTCTCTTAACCCATTTCAGGGTCGAACTAATTTCGATTCCTCGGCATTACTCGCGCCTCTCTATTTCCCCCCTTCTAATGATTAAGCTGTAGGAGGGAGAGCCTCCCTTTCCCTTCCTTTTTCCATAGAAAATTTCACCGATTTGTCATTAACTTACTGACCAGCTGCTCAATTTCTCACTGGGTTGTTCAATTTTTATTGTCAAGTTGCTACGACTTGATGAAGAACTGGTACATATCGGGAAGATGAATAACTTACAAGTTTCAGATTTTTTTTTTTAAATTTTGTATACAAGAAAGCTTAAAATTAGTGCACTCTATATCTAGCAATCCATATATATATATAAACAAATATATTAATCTAAATAATTTGCACGAAATATATATACACCTGTCAATTTTTTTCTATCTTCTTTTTGCTATCAAGTTGATACGACTTGATGAAGAACTGGTATATATTAGAAAAATAATTAACTTACAAGTTTAAGATTTTTTTAAATTTTGTGTATAAGAAAGCTTAAAATTAGTGCACTCTAGATCTAGCAATCTATATATAAACAAATATATTAATCTAAATAATTTGCACTAAATATATATACATCTATTTCAACTTACCACTTTCAACTTACTTAATTTTTCACCTTTTCAACTTACTAAAGACAAATACAAATCTAAGATATTTTTAATTTTGAGAAAACTTAGAATTAGCGCACTTTAAATCTGATAACATGTACGTACGTAATATAAAAAAATACTTAAATAATTAATCTAAATGATTTGTATAAATTATGTATACACCTGCAATGTTCAAAATGTCGAAACAAAGCTTCACAGATGATAAAATGACACATAAACAGATATATTTAAGAAAAAAGGAAAATTCACTCGCTCTGTTTTGCCAAATAATTCCTTTGCAAAGATCAAATGCTTTGAAGTAATCTCATCACATTGTACCCAAGAGATAGTTGAAAAAAATTAATTGTAAGAGGGAACCATCTATCAAGATTGAACAGAAGGTTGCAAACCACTGACGAGGCCGGTGTGCACGTGCTCTCGTGCCCCTCGTACCCCTTGACTGTCACTGATTTCCGATCCTCTCGAGAACGAAGAATGCCCGTGGCTGCCAGCTGCTCTCTCGATCCTCGATCACCTCGGTCCACCCTGCGATCGTCAGACCATCGCGATCCTTTCTCCAGTTCGCATCGAACCTTCTCCTTGATCCAGTCAGTTCGAAGAATCCGTGAACTCTACCTGTGTTTGCTGTTCTGAGAAAAACTAGCAGTTGAGAAAAAAGTTTCGGAGTATTTGGTAGATCTGTTAAATTTCACGTGGTCGTAATCTAAATTTTAATTTCAATCGCCTTGATATTTCCACGCTTATCCGTGGCGTTCTTTTTTCTTTTTTTTTTTTTTTCTTTAACTTGAACAACTGATTTTCAACATTTAATTATTCCCAAAGATTCGAGAGAAATCAACCTTTCGACTTTTACTGAATTTTCATCATCAACAAAGTTTCGAAATCTAGAGCTTTAAAAGCCTTTCATTCCAAAATCTTTGCAAATCTAAAATTTAAAATCCTAGAATCAATAATTTCGTCCCAAACCTATCTCCCTTCACAGTGAAGCACTGAAAATGAAGTGCAGTCGTTAAATACTGAAAAATTCGGTGTTGTAGAAAGAAAGTTGTTTGTGCCGACTATTTCAATTGTTAATAATAAGTTAAGGAAGAAGTCATCGGAAACCGAGGTGATAAAAGGAAGAATCCAAGATGGTGGTCTGCGTGGCGGGATTTCTCACGGGGTAGGTGGTTATCCAACAATCGTATTCAACGTTCGCGGGGGTGAGTTTTCAAGGGATGATTCATCGTGTGTGATTCACGAGCGTGAAACGGTCCCTTGAATGGTAATTGCCGGCAGCTGTTGGACAAAAGTGAGGTTTTTCGCCGCGAGTTCTCGAGCGTTCGCCGCGACGTTTCAGTTTCGGTCGTAATTGCGGTTGGGCAGGCTTACTTTCGGCAAATTCTCCCCGAAACTCTATTTACTTTCGCAGTGGATCATTTCGTTCGTCTTATTTAACCTCTTGCACGCGCGTCGAAAACTTTTTGCCCCCAAAATTGTAATATTTCCTCAGTTTTAAGTACATTTAAGTATAACCCAGGCAAAACAAATAATAAATTTATTACTTCTCAATAATTTCTATCCAATAATATACTAACAAGTTCGAAAGAGAAAGAAAGCGACGAATTATTGTGTACGGTTCGGTCACTCGTTATGGTCCGCAATCAGTTGCCATTAACCTCTTGCGCTGGAATGACGTGCCACGCACGTTAAGAATCTTTTATCCCAAAACTGCAATATTTTCTCAGTTTTAAGTATATTTAAGTCTAATCCAGGTAAAATAAAGAATAAATTTATTACTTCTCAATGATTTCTATCCAGTAGATATCATATTGACGAGTTCGAAAGAAAAAGAGCGCGACAAATTATTGTATACGGTTTTGGTCACTCGTTATGGTTCGCAATCAGTTGCCAGCGCAAGAGGGAGTTAAACACGAAAGAAAGAGTTGGAGATCTTTTCATTCCTATTTGAAAATATAGAGTGGGATCCTTTAAATATTCTGAATCGGTTGCAATTTATATTCTGTATGAAAGAAAGGGAAATCGAAGAATCTAGACGAAGGGAGAGGCAAGAGTTTAATTTCGAAGTGTGGAGAGGCGCGTTATATGAAATCGTTTAATTTTTCAGGGAGCAGTGAGTTCTTTGGTACAGAGAATTCGAGTTATTTTCAATGGATATCGATTGTTTGAAAGAGAAACTTTTTATGAAATTCCACTACCTTAATGATTTTGGATACATAGCGATTCAACACTAGAACCGCCAAAATTGCTCATCGAAATGAACCAATTTATAATCTCTGTTAGAAATTCTGTATTTTCAAAGATATTAATAATAAAAATTTATAGTTGACGATATGTCAAAATTAAAATTGGATGCCCTATTATATTAACAGAAGATAATACTTTTATTACTGTAAAGTCGTTAAAATAAAATAATACAGCGGCCTTTTAATCTTCTTAAGAAAATTTATTGTTTAACTTGATAATCCACGATAAGATATGCTCACATTTCATTATTTCGATTTATAAATAAAAATTTAATAAAACAACATTTTAAATCAAACTGTAGTATATTTAAAAGTAAGTGTGAATGCAGTGTATTCAAGAATCTAAGAAGTCGTGTAAATAAAAATTACTGTGCATTTTATTTATTTAATGTCTCTGATGAAAATTCTCATCGATTCTAGTGTTGATCTACTATTTAATGATTTACTCGACCTATTTTCTTTGTTTGTAAAAAGACATAATCTGTCTAACTGAAAGATAACAGTGCGTAAGTAGTATATAAAATCGAGAGAGAAGTTTCTTGTTTACCTGTTAATAAAGCTCGACGATTATTGCAATAAACGCAAGAGCCTCGCAAGAGTTGGAAACGCATTCCGGGTGGAAATCGTCGGCCTATCTACCGGCCGACAAGCGAGATCCCCGGAAATCACGTTTGGCAATCACATGGCGAGCGGATATTGAATAAACCAATGCCGGCGCTCGTCTATGGACACGTACGCGATCAAGAACAAGATGAGCCTGCGAGATTAACTTGCAAATTGCTCGCGATAACGTTGTTACCACCGTTGCTTTCCCCATCGTGATCCAACCACGAAAATGTGTTTCTTCTTTCCACGAAGAAAAAGCGCATAACAAGTGCTTTTGTATTCGCAGTGTTTTCTTCACTGTCAATAATCGGCATTAATCTGATATCAATTGATGTCAGATTAGGATTAGATAGCCGGGAGCCACGAAAATTTAGATTTCTGCTAGAGAGAATGTAAAATATAAAGTAGATATGATTACTTGTAACTCCACGAGAGTTGGGGGAACTTTCTACCAAGAGAAATGTAGAAAAATGTCCTCGCTTGTGGAGGAATTTATAACTTAAGTTTAAGGAAAGTTCTGAAGACGGAAAACTGCTTTTTATGGTTTTTCTATCGAGTGTCTTCCATCTGAAAAATAATTCAAATTTTGTCTACTGTATCAAAGAGTTCACTATTGTTTGAAAAAGATTGAAAATTTGCCCGTTCTTCTCTAAAATTTCCGGTTTCTTTTTCCTACAAATATTCCAATAAAATGAATTATATTGTATTCATATTGTATTATATTATATTATATTATATTATATTATATTATATTATTTATATTATTAATATTAATTATTATTATATTATATTATTTATTGTAATTATTACAAAAGTGCAATATTTCAAATTTCAATGAACATGTAAAATTTCTATCAGTGGGAACAAGAAATAACTGGATCAGAGTGTGTGTGTGCACATAGTGCAGCAAGATTATGCTAGATAGATTCCACTGTGTAATATTTCAAATTCAAATGAAGATGTAAAGTTTCAATCGATGGAAACTCAGAGGAATAACTGGATGCGCAGATGAAAAAACTTATTGTTAGTGCGCTATAGAAAGGCCCTTGTACCTTCATAGAAAGTATATGCAGACATTGTTGCAGACACGAAGGGGGGGGGGGCAGCTGCAAACAATAAATGTCCCATTGACACAATACGTCAGCGATATCTCTATAACGACCGGTTGCACCCTAATCGTGCACCGTTCTACCTGCATCCAATTTCCCTGTAACACCTGCGAATCGAGCCCAAAATCTATCGGACACGTCTGGTATCAATTTCCCTCGATTGCACATTGCATAACGACAGCTGCGCATCATCGTTCCCGTGAATTGATCCTTTGAAGAGACGTGACTTTCGCACGAATGTGATAACGCAACAACAATCGCAGATTAATTACGTAATTGGAGAAAGAGTGTATTGTTTTAAGAGTTAATGAGTATTAGAGACTATCATTGTGTGAATACGAATTAAAACCTTGAAACTTGGTGATTAAACTGAATCATTACGCATGATTTATATTATTTTTAAGATTCTACACGAGATTCTATTACACAATCCATGGCCCTCGAAACCAGAACATTCCTCGAACTCCATGCCTAACTATCAGATTCCATACGTTCCCCAAACTGCCTAATTCTATACAAGGTATGTCTCACTGGACCATAGTCTGCATCTGTGCTTTTGCACTTTATTAGTGTTTTCGTATTGCGCATACTTGTAACTATGAGCGTGATAATGTTTTAGAATCCTGAAGAATCTAAAGTTCTGGAATTCTGGGGCTCCGGAATTTCTACAACAGGCTTGTAAGATTTTAGAGCTTCCAAGATCCTAGAGTGCTAGAATTCCAGAATTCTAGAAGATCTAGAGTCTTAAAATTTTGTAGCTTTAGAGTCCTAAAGTCTTTGAATTTTGAAGTTGTGGGAATTTAAAGTCTTAGAATTCTAAAATCCTAGAATTCTAGAAATTTAAATCACAAAACTCTGAATTTCTATAATAAACTTCTAAGATTTTTAGAATCTCTAAAATTCTAGAGTGCTGGAATTCCAAAGTTCTGAAATTCTAGAGTCTTGAAATGTTGTGGCTTTAGAATTCTAAAGTTGTGGGAATCTGAAGTCTTAGAATTCTAAAATTCTAGAATCCTAGAAATCTAAATTACAAAGCTCTGAATTTCTACAATAGACTTCTAAGCTTTTTAGAATCTCTGAAATTCTAGAGTGCTGGAATTCCAAAGTTCTGAAGTTCTAGAGTCTTGAAATGTTGTGGCTTTAGAATTCTAAAGTTCCAGGAATCTGTAATCTTAAGATTGTAGGCTCTTGGAATCTTAGTCTTAGAATCCTAAAGTTGCAAGGTTTAGAATTTTAGAACTCTATATTTCTATCATAGACTTCTGAGATTTTTAAAGCCCTCAAATTCTAGAGTACCAGAATTCCAAAGTCCTGAAGTTCTGGAGCCTTAAAGTACTAAGGTTTTAGAATCCTAAATTTACTAGCTTCAAAACTCTAAATTTCATTAGATTTCTAAAATTCTTAGAGCTCCAAGATCCTAGAGTGCTGAAATTCCAGAAATCCTAGAGCCCTAAACTTTTAGAACTCTAAAATCCTAGAATCCAAAAAAATCTCATTGCCCTCTAGTTCTAGAATTCTAGAGCTCCAAAGTTTCAGACTTCCAGAATTTCAGAATTCCAATGTCCTTGACTTCCAAGAACTCTAAAATCTCCTCACCAAAAGCATTACAAAGTTTCTAAAGTTCTGAAATTTCTGTAATTTTCGTCCGCTCGAAATTCGAAAGTTCCGTTTCATCCTCAAATTAGATGTTTACCGTCCCAGCTCGTGCAAGAATAAAACCATCGAATTTCTGTCACAGTTTCCCGCAGAAGATGGAGAGGCCGTCGCAGCACGCGGCGAGCGTGAACCAGGTGCACGGCGGCGGTATGCACGGCGTGTACTCGTCGGGCAGCCAAACGTCCCTGACGACGTCCTACATCACTGGCCAGTCGTACGTTCAGAACCAGAACTACGCGCACGGCCCGTACAACTCCACGCCGAACGTGAGAGTGTACGCTCACGCCGGCTACAATCAGCCCCAGAGTTACGGCACCATAGTGCAGGGCTACGGTGGCCAGCCACAGGCCTCAGGATATCAGCAGAATCATCTTAAAAAAGGACCTGTACGTAACGGAGACGTGCTGAAGAGATGCCGGCTGCAGAATGCGTAAGATTAATTGACTTAATCGCACTTCTTTTCTTTTTTTCGTTTCTTTTTATTATGTTTCTTTCTTTTTTTTTTTTTTTTTTTTTTTTTTTTTTTTTTGTTTTATTCGAGGATAAGTTGCTGATCCTCGAGTTTTCCTTCGGCTTTTAAAATTTTCGATTCGAGTTTGAGAAATTTCTTTCTGGATTTCGGAGGCTTTCTCTTTCGGATTTCGGATTTCGTTCTCGTAGAATTTTTCACGACGGGCTGCGAGCTTTTAGAATTTTATCGAAACTTATTCGAAATTGGGAGTTCCGGCGAGATCTGACATTTGGAAATCTCTTCGCCGTTCGGGATTTCCCTCGAAATTTAAACGAATCCTCAACGAAGGGTTGAACTTACGAGAACAGTCCGCGAACATTCGTCTTCGTTGCCACATCAGTTCCATTCAAAATTCACTTTGCCATTTCATACCTCGCGTGCTCCGATGCGAAACTGAACGGCGAGACGGGAGATTACTTAATTTTTGCACAGTTCGTTTCGAAGCAAAACGAAAAGTCGTCCTCCCCATGGGCAAACTTTTCTTAAACGGCCTCCAGCATCGATCGCTAACCGACCTTTACTCCCTGAACAGATACGAATTGTCGCAAGACCTGCTGGACAAGCAGATCGAGATGCTGGAACGGAAGTACGGCGGCGTGAAGGCGAGAAACGCGGCGCTGACGATTCAGCGAGCCTTCAGGAGATACACGCTGCTGAAGAAATTCGCGGCGATCACCGCGATGGCCAAGGCTGAGAAACGTCTCAGCAGGAAGCTCCAGGAAACGACGGAGAGAGCCGCCAGCGTGAACGAGCACGAGAGGATGGTGTACCATAGCCAGATTTACATACAACAGCCTCAGACGGCGAACAGGCCGATGCCGATCAGGAGCATGTCCCTGAGGGAGAGGAGGCACGTGGAGAACTCGCAGTCGCCGATACCGAGGAGCCAGAGCGGCAGGTGCGAGGCCCAGGTCGCTGGCCATCAGCACGCCAATCACAACGTGCACCAAAGTGGCAGGCACACGCCCTCTCTGGCGCCGAGTCCCTGCAACAGACACCAACAGTTACCGCCGAGCCCGTGCTGGGAGTCTAGCTCCCAGGAAAGCGGCTCCAGCATGCACTATTACAATCCACAGGTGATTGTGAATGTCTATCGCCCGTAGGTTCATTGTATTCACTGTTGGTCAGGAAGGTTTGAATTTTGAGAAGCAAAGAACTTTACATTACCTCCTTCTTTAGGTAGGAATTTTGATAGGCACTCTGAGGGGATTCATTGCACATATTTTCTTTTGGAACTTCTCACAGTGTTGTAACCGAATTGGTTGAATTTATGGGCAAGGATTTTCCTGTTTGTACGTCCTCCGTTACACAATACTCGAGTCGATTATTACGGCAGCAGGTAGAAGATAAAACGAAGACTAGTTTGAATTGACAAACCAAGTGGAAAGAAAGAGTTAGATTGAAATCAAATAGGATCTGTTGTTGTACTTTAAGTTAATTAACGTGCGATTTGTTACCGCCGACAAGAGATAAAACACTGTCCGATAGATCTCTGGTTAGTTAACGCTGGAAACAGAGAGGCAAGCTGAAACGTTTAAGTTCGATTTCATTTAGATTTATACTTGTATGTTAAATGTAAAGCAGAACTGTGGTTTGGAAGGAAAAGAAAGGAAAGTAAATCGATATAAAAGAGCTTCGCTGTGCGCCCGAGCACACTGTCATTCCAATAGAACAAGAATCCAAAGAATCTCCTTGGTTCAGGAGCTGTAAAGGAGCAGATCAAGTTCTTTCTGAAACTCTATCTCTCAAGTATTCGTCAATTATTTTAATAAAAATACCGAAAGCCGCGGGCCTGGACTAAACAAGGGTAAAAGAAAGTCGCGGTTATTGTTCTAGGAGACATTGTGCAGCATCAGGCAAGAGACGCCGCCGCGGGATCTGCTACGGACGCCGTGCACGTCACCGTCGACGCCCCACAATCTTCAGACACAGGCGGTCCAGAACTGGAGTAACGCCGGCCATCTTGGCTCCGCCGGCAGAACGAGGGGATCAGCGAAAAAGGTGCCGCCGGAAGTGCCAAAAAGAACGTCTTCCATTACGTCCAGATCCATGGAGCCGCGTCACAATGGCCTCAGCAAAAGCGTCGAGAACGGTAGCCTAAGCTCGGTGCAGAGTTCTGGCAGCGATTCCACTAATTGCGAGAGCTCCGAGGGAGACGCCCAAAGAGGATCACCTGTGTGGAAGCATAAAGGAATCGTGAGTTCCTTCCCGTCTCTGTGTCTGTGTCTCCCAGCCCCCTTTGTTTCGCCTCTTCCTTTTGTTTCTTCTCAGACACTTTCGGCTAGACGAATTATTCAAAGACGAAGACTGATTTGTTTGTTGCTGTTCCTCTGTTGCTGCGAAACGTCTATCCCCTAATGCGCAAATTTTCCAAAGAAGAACGAAACGATGAAGTAATCTTTGTCACGTGCGTTAGATATATAGGTCATTTTTATTTGGATTAGTTACATGATAAATTGCTGCTCTTCTTCCAGTGTCTGTCTATTTGAGATAGCCTTCTTGTTTATTTTCGAATCATTGGTACCATAATAATTAATTTAATTGTAACATTGCAAACACGTCGTCACAATTTCAAATCAACTCTGATGAATCTGCCATTCACAATGCCCGGAGGCAAGCGCCGCAAATTAAGGAAAATCCTTGCTACGAAATTCACTTGAATTTGTAATTATTGCTCGCAGTAGAAAACAAAAAAAAAAAAAATTGTACACTTTTAAATCCTGTATTATAAAAGAGAAGAAAAGAACTGGCCGAACTTAGCAGTGTAAGCGTTCCTCACATTTTTATTTCTGCGTCTCTACAGTCAAGTTCGCCAGAACACCAGGAATGCTCCAACCACACGACAGACTCGAACACCATAATGAACAGCGTGAAGGATCTTGGTCACTCTCACGCCAGTTCCGGGTACCAGCTTCCTCTGATGGACCATCCGGAAAGTATGCCGCAGACGAGCTACAAAGTGTCCGAGACAGTGAGGAAACGTCAGTACCGAGTTGGCCTAAATCTGTTCAACAAGAAACCAGAAAGGGGGATCAGTTACTTGATCAGGCGAGGATTCTTGGAGAACAGTCCTCAGGGTGTGGCGAGATTTCTGATCAGTAGGAAAGGCCTGTCGAAACAGATGATTGGGGAATACCTAGGAAACCTTCAGAACCCCTTCAACATGGCTGTGCTTGAGTAAGCATCTTGTTCTGTCCACATTTCCACATTTCAACGCGTCGCTCGTCGTTATTTCTTCTGCAAAGAAGAGGAAAGGAAAGTGAAGATAGGGGGCAGCGTCAGTCAGAGAAAGTTAATCTATTTGTTTATCACGGTGATCGGCGATCGACGTAGCGGAAACACGCACGTTCGGGTCCGTTGCTCGTTGTTTATTATGGAAAGCCGTTTTCTCTTCGCGTCGCCGTTTAAGGACGCGATTGTTTCGTTTCAGTAGCTACGTCTTTGCAGTTCTTTGCCTCAGCGGTGGGCAAAGGGTAATTCACCGCGAACCGCCCGTGAAAGGAGCTACTAGAAACGGCATTGATCCGTTTGCCGGTCGTTCAAGTAGTTTCGAGAAAAATTTAGGTCAAGGAGGATTGGTAGCGGACAACGCTTCAGTCGCGGCTGTCGCGCAACTACCAACCGATCGCTATAATAATAATTAGAAAAATATTAATGTAATAATAGTTGGAAAAATGCGAGATCTTTTTTTCTTTGTTAAACAATTTAAACAGTACGGAATTTTGCTCTCTAAGTTTATGAAGCTGGTATCTCTAAAATTTGTCAAAGACGACAGTAGGTGGTCCGCCGTAAAATAAACCTAAATTCGAGTTCCAAAGAATCGTCTTTGGGTGCAGCGTGTAACGTGAGCCAGTGCAACTGGGCCACAACCGTAGACAGAAAAAGAAACACGTGTTGGCGGAACGGATATACTTGAGAATAAGTTCGGAATGATCAAGGGTATACTTCGGAAACCATCGAGGCCGAAATTAAAATTTAACGCGTTTCAGACGTCGAGGACAAACAATGGAACGCGAAGAAGCTTGAATATACAAATTACATTTTTGTTTCAACTTTCTAGCGGTTTCAGAGAGTGTGAAGTAAAAAAAAAAAAGACTTGAAATACCTGGAAATACCTCAGAAAACGGACAAGTTGATTGCAGTGAATGTTCCTATAATTTCCAGATGCTTCTCCCACGAACTGGATCTGTCAGGAATGCAAGTGGACGTCGCCTTGAGGAAGTTCCAGGCGTACTTCCGGATGCCAGGCGAAGCACAGAAGATAGAACGACTGATGGAGGTGTTCAGCCAGCGTTATTGCCACTGCAACCCGGACGTGGTGTCCAGGCTACGCTCGGCGGACACTGTCTTTGTACTGGCCTTCGCGATAATCATGCTGAACACCGACCTGCACACGCCGAACCTAAAACCAGAGCGTCGAATGAGGCTGGACGACTTTGTGAAAAATCTCAGAGGCATCGACGACTGCGGCGACATCGACAGAGACATATTGGTTGGAATTTACGAGAGGGTGAAGGAGAACGAGTTCAAACCTGGCTCGGATCACGTTTCTCAAGTGATGAAGGTTCAGGCGACGATCGTTGGCAAGAAGCCCAACATGGCCCTGCCTCATAGAAGATTAGTTTGCTATTGTCGACTGTACGAGATCCCAGACATCCACAAGAAGGAGAGGCCGGGTGTACACCAACGAGAAGTATTCCTCTTCAACGATCTCCTCGTCGTGACGAAGATTCTCAGCAAGAAGAAGAACAGCGTCACTTACACGTTCAGGCAGAGCTTCCCGTTGTGCGGGATGGTGGTCACGCTGTTCGAAGTTCCTCGTGAGTTTCAGTTTATCCTGAAAACAGTTCACTTATTCCTCTTTGTAGAATACTAAAGATTTGTCACCTATCCTTTTTGCTGTATGGAATACTAAAGATTTGTTACCTATCCTCTTTGCTGTATGGAATACTAAAGATTTGTTACCTTATCCTTTTGCTCCAATTAGAACCTTTGCCTTTCAGATTATCCGTATGGGATTAGGCTCTCCCAGCGCGTGGATGGAAAGGTGTTGGTCACGTTCAACGCGAGGAACGCGCACGACAGGTGCAAGTTCGTGGAGGATCTCAGAGAGTCCATCAGCGAAATGGACGAGATGGAAACCTTACGGATTGAGACGGAACTAGAACGGCAAAAGAGCAGCAGAAGCGCCAGGGGTGGCGCTGAAAATAGAGACTCTGGAGTGGCAGACGTCGAGATATGCCCTTGCCCGGGGCCCTGCCCCGAAAGATCAGAAACCACTGACATGGACACCCAATTAAAGCGTTCTGCACTTAGTAATTCCCTTCTGGACATACACGAACAATGTGAGTGAAATTAATCTGTATTTTACGTGTCAACACGTAATATACGTTCACTGACACACACTAAAATACACTAGCGTTCGTAATTTCTCTGTGTCAAACGAAGACTGCTAGTTCTAGAGATGGATAGACATTTAGTAATTATTCACATCACAAATGTCAATAACAATTTCTTTCTTTTCATTTCAAGGGATTGTCTAACAATTTTACGTGATCTTTTATTCAAATTCTTCATATCTGTAGAATATTGATATTCCAAACTTTCAGTCTGTAAGGTAAAAATTAAAATGTTTGAAGTTTGAATATTCTCGTTTTGTTTTGTTTCTTACAGTTGCTGGTGAAAAACCACAACGACGTGGAAGCGTGGGCTCACTTGATAGCGGTATGTCGATTTCTTTTCAATCCACATCTGCCAGCTCAATGAGCCAAGGCATTAAACACCCTGGACAAGTTCATCCTATACATCCAGGGGCTACGATCCCTGGCGGTGCTAAAGGACTGGCTCAGCAGCCATCTTTTTTAGGAGGTCTGTTCGCCAAACGGGAACGAAAGCTTTCACAATCGGAGGAGTCCGGCCCGTACAGTCGCACCACGGAAGTGTAATATATCCTTCCGGTGCTACCTAAGAGATAACAGGCCAAATGGAACTCCCACGGAGAGGCACATCCATTATAGCAGTATCAAGCACACAGGATATGCTACTCAAATTTTCATGAGAAACTGTTCTTCAAAGTTACATATGCTCCATGTATTACGTACGGATTTGTACGTAACGTCAATAACTTCCATTACAGTTATAGCATTGCATATAGATCATGTTTGCAATGTTGAGAGATACCAAACGGTTCCCTCGTGAAAATTTGAACGTTGTATCCTGCGTGTTTGATACTGCCAAAATATAAAGTGACTCGAATACTGTGGATGCTCTTTGTCAGATGGAATACGTGAACCCTTTCGCTTCCCTACGGCTTTTAAGGAAACAAAAGGAACGCCGACTTTATGCGTGATTAAAGAGGCCAATGCATCTCGAAGACAAAGAAATGGAAGACACGTTGTCATCCCACAGCCAGATGGAGCCTAGAAACGTCGCAACGCGAAGACGAAGAAAGGAAAAGTAACAAGAGGAGAGTAAGAAGATAAAATAGAATAGGCAGTGTAAATTTATTGGGTTGGGCAGGATCCAATCGCGATCACTCGAGGCAAAAAAAAAGAAGAAAAAAGAAGGAAAAGAAACAGATTTGGCAAGATAGCGAATTGAAATAGCCTCTATTGACGCGCATATATAGTATTTATTCAATCCAAAAACGTCGGAGAAAAGAAACTTCGATTCATTTTTTTCTTACGGTATTTATAATAATTCCCAACAGAGGGTGACGTAACTCCCTCAACGCATGTAGATAATCGTTCTGTTGGTTTCTTAGAATTCCATAAACCGATTTTCAACGAAGAAAAAAACCATGTGACTCGATACAAAGTATCTTCTTCACATCTTACAAGATAAAAAAAGAAAAAAAAAAAAAAGAAAACTGAACGGTTTATGGAGAAAGAGTGGTTCTAGTGTAATATCGTGTTTTTTGCAAGTATCGACATAGTTATACTTGAAGAATTGTACATAATAGATATATAATGACAATTGTATGATTACAATGATGATAATGATAATAACCCTGTAACAAAAAAAACAAAAAAATGCATCATAGCCTAAGAAACCGATAAGCAATCCCCCTTTCAATATTAGATGCATGTCGATGTCTAACAAGTTTTTAATATCACATCAGTGAAAAAAAATAATAATAATAAATCGTTTAAAGGTAGCAGTCTTTATAAGTATTAACACTTGGAAGAAAAAGGAAGTTGTAGAGAGGCGTTTTTCTGTTGTCACGGTACATTCTCATAATCTTCTACAAATTGTAGTTCTGCTTGTGTGTTCAGAGTTGAGCATTTTTTTTTTTTTTTTTGGTCTAAAGCAGCGTACTAACGAGAAGAATCAATTAACCAAATTAGTTGGTTTCTCGTCCGATAGCGCGCGCGTAGCTAACTCACAGTGTCATCTTAAACAAACGTTATAAGGAGGAAGAGGACAACTTGTATGCCTTATATACTGCCACAACTTATCATCCAGGAGATGAGAAACTGACTAATCGTCTTAAAGATTATTAGGGAGATAGAGGATCCCTTGAAGGTTGCAGAATTACATTTGGAAAAGTGAAGTAGAGCTTGTACATATATACATTACCAGCGATCGCAATACCAATTGATAATAATTAAACGAAAAAAAAGAAAAAGAAGAAAAAAAAAATAAAAATGGGATGTCCATTGATTTCAATGACTAATCAGTGAAGTTTGATACACTGTACATTATTGTAATTCGTTCCGGACTTTGGGAGTTTCTTTGTAATTAACGTTGTTGTGATAACTTGCGCACGCATTATACCGATTCTTGTATAAACTTTAAGAATTTATTTTCGTAGTTCTCTTTAACGATGATCTTGGAGGGGGTTTAAGTGACTAACATTTTTGCACTGCTGATCGATAAGCACTCTTAACGTCTGTTTGAAACATTACATCTTCTTATTCGCGCGTAATTCGAATGCTTCAGCTGTCAGAAGAAGTATCCTCGTTGGAGAATCAGCTTGTTTTTCTGATCAAGCGATTTTCAGAGATACACACTCGCGTTCTCTGGATTAAAAGTGACGAGATGACATTTCAAACGAAAATTCACTCAGTCCAGTAGTAACTATTATACGGTCTAAAATTCCAGATTCTGCTACGAGATGCATACAGTTCTTGGACACAACATGGTTACATCAATCGATATTGTTGATTAATGATTTAAATTACAACCTCACACTGTATCTCTTCCATCGAATACACACGTGTCGTTCACAGCTGAAGGAAAGCAAAACCGAGAGAACTCGAACGCAACTTGGTACAGTTGGCAAAGTGTTCATCCTAATTGTACATAGGCTCCCATGGATCCGTAACGAGTCTGTAGTCTTCAGAGTTATTAATTCTAGTCTTTCTCATCAGGAGAGTTCTCCGGTTACGCTGTAATGTTCGCGCGCGAGAGAGAATGAGTGAGAGAGAGAGAGAGAGAGAGAAAGAGTGAGAGTGAAAGAATTCCATAAAACTTTGTCAGGAAAACTTTAACATAGCTTTTAAGGATTGTGGTTTACAATAAAGAGTGTGAGGTCAGTCTAGCATTAAAGGATCGCGTCAATTTGCATGAACGATGAAACAAATTGCTCGTTCAGGTTCCCAGAGTTGAAAAGAAAGAAAAGAATCAATATGCGGAAATTCTTCTGTGATAAACTTCTTACGAACGAAAAAAAAAAGAAAAAAAAATACAATGAAAAAAGACTGATTAAGAAGACCATCTTCTATGTCGTCGTATTTAGAGGGAAACTCATGAGAAAGAAAAAGAAAATTAGAAAAAAAAAAGACCATCGCGAACGCTCTCACGAACTCGCCCATTGTCACGATTATTTCTGTAAATCTTGTGAATTTTCGTTTAAAAACGATGAAGACATCCGCTTCATGGACGAAGATCCATCGATCGTTGTAGTTGCACTTCGACGTTCTTCAAGCCCAATCTCATATGTACAGTTTATCCCTTTATCTTTAAGCAGTTTTAAGCAGTTTAATGACTGTTATCATGTGAAAGTTTTCTCGCACGATCTCATATGTATACGTATATCTATATAATAGGCGAAACGAGACATAAATTTCAGTCGGACATTAGTAAAATTAGTGGGTACCAAAGTAGACATGATACTATAATTTTCATTAGAATGATTTACTTACTTAAAAGAAGAGCAGCTTGGGAATCATGAGAAAAGGTAGTGAATAGCGGTCATACAACATCGAAGCAATATAACATTGGGACATTAACACGAATTACATCATTAACATGAATTATTCGCGAATGTATGGTGACTAGATTCGATTTCAATTTGACGCGATCTTCGAAAACCGACAACATGTAAAGAAAAAAAAAAAGTGTCGATAACTTTAGCGCATTTGATGAAAAGAAAAAAAAAATATTTGATGAGAAAGTAAATAACTACGTTATTAATTAAGAAATAACAATCGCTCCCCGTACGAAAGTATCGCCTCCTTTGTTAATCTAACGAACGCTGTATGCACATTGTGTTAATAAAGAACTATGAGTCTGAAACGTAAATCAAACCAATGTCCTTGCCCTCCTAAATAATAACGTAAATAATTACCCAGGAAGTTGTACTAAATAATCGATATATTTAGCGATTTTAGACAGTTTGTATACATCCCTCCAGTTTCTTGTAAAGTTATGCTTCTGTCGCATGGCGTGGAGAATCGAAAAGAAATATTCTTGAAAATTGTGTAAGGCATCTTATATCTACATCAAATTTGCAAATCCCGTTGATTGGAATATTCAACTGAATAATTGAAACGATGAGTTTTAAGCTTCAGTTACTTAATTCTACAATTAACTTAAAGAAAGTTAGAAAAAAAAAATGAAATTTTGTTCTAAAACTTTGATAGAAGTATCAAACAATAAGGAAAATTAATGCTTCCTTCGTTTGTCACGATCGTCTCTGCGTTGCTCCCGCTCGTCTTTGCGTTTTGTCGTCGTGGTGGTAGAACTGCTCGCGCGCTTGGCTTGTTTCAAGAACTGATCTAAACCGAAAGGATCTTCTTCATCTTTCTCGAATTGTACCGGTCCTGAGCGTGTTGTTGATCTGTCGGTTCCACTGAATTCCTTATCCGGAACAAATCTAAAATCATGGGAGAAAAATTTTTATAGAAGAACACTTTCATTCAGGAACTTCCTTCTCCACTTTAATTCCTCGAGTGTCTTTAAGAAATCAAAGTTAAACTTAAATTGTATCGACAATCAAGTACCTGTTCGTTTTAACGAGCTTCTCCAAATCATCTCCGTAAGTATCTTTATCAATATTTTTACTGGGACGGTATATATGAGAGCCAATGGAATTAGAATCTTTCCAGGGCTTGTCGTAAACGTTATATTCGTCATCGTGTCCATAACCACTATCCATTCCTTTGCTGGTGTTGAACAATCTCTGATCAAATTGTGCTTCTCCACTATTGGGAATGCTCTTCGCTGGCAAACCAAGTGCGATCTGTTCACTGATGTCTCGCTCTCGTTCGCGTTGCAATCTGGAACGTTTATCAGGTGCAGCGCGCGCCAAATTCCGTTCTCGAGCCCGGTCCTTGTGTCGTTCTTGCCTGAGCTGATCTCTTTCTCGTGACTCTTCCGATTTCTCTGCACAATAGCAAAAAACACGACGCTATTGAACACTTGATGTTAAACAAATATATTCTAAATATTCTAAAATAATCAATTCCAAAAATTGTAGACAAACTAAACAAAAGTGCACAGGGAAAATATACAAACCCATCGCAGCTGATTTTAAGCCAGCGCGTTCTTCTCTAGCTTTCTGTGCTAATTGCCTCAAATGGTCCTCCTTCTTCTCTTTTTCCTTCTGGGCAAGCTTCTTCTCAAGCTGCGCTCGCATTTCTACCGCCTCTCGAGCCTTTCTATCCGCGATGTAAAGAGCTTCAGCCAATTTGGCGAAGTTCTCATTTATATGAACCTGCTGCAACCCGCGACCGTCTGCTGCTAAACGTTTATCTAGCGGAATCGTGTATCCCTGAAAATAAAATCTCCGTCAGTAACATGTCAACAGTGACTGATAGTGAGAGAAGCCACTAACTTTCGCGTTTTTCCAATTACTGATACAGGGCGGTATTTTCCATTCCTTCTGTTCTTTTACTGTTACTTTCCTCGTAGGTGAATGCATCACTGGCGCTGGAGGTGATGGAGGACCACGCGGTATTTTCTTATTAATTCTATAATTAAGAAACACTACATTATTCATAATGTAGTTAACACGGTTTGCAATTAATATATAATTTTTTCAGGTACTTGGTCCCAAGAAAATTTATATCAAATGAAACTCACTTGAATTTCGGTGGTTCTAAAGGATCTATCTGAGCTTCCACCATTCTAATCACTCTCTGTTTAGCCCCGGAATTGAACGACTGTCCCTGCTGGGAGGGCGTGTATCGAATGTATTGCGCTGGAGCTTGTTTCTCGGCGCATCTTACTGGCATTGCCGCAGCTATCTTCGATCTCGTTATCTTTTCTAATGCTTTCTTAGTTTTCTCCGTCAGTTCATCAATTTCCTCAGTAGGTGGACGCTGTAAAGTGGGATCCTCCTCACTTGTAATTTCCGATGGTAGTAGATCACTCAACTTGCTGTACACAATCTGCAGAACATAAAACAAGCAAAGATAATGCCTACATAATTAAATGATATTATTGAAGTGCACTAAATTACCTTATCCTTAGAGTGGCCTTGCCTAGCAATGACATCATATTTCACTTTCCCTTGGGCATCAAGCTGAACTGCCAAAGCATTACTGGTAGTTTCTTTTCCTTTCATCCCCATCCCAAGTGGATACTGGGCCACATGAATCTCTGGGAATGCTCCACCATCTCCAAAATCCTGTACAATTTATACAAGTAAATTGGACACTTACAGAAACAGTTCAAAGAAGATACCGAAACATTCACTTGCTTCAACTATATTTATTACATAAAGATAAATAAACAGAATCTCTTACCTCTGGGTTTCTTGGTACAAATCCTTTACGTTGGCCATACGGTGGAGCAGTAACAACTGCTTTGACAAGAGCAGATACAGGTCTCTGTCGCAATTTCTGTTCCCGTGCTTCATCTTCTCTGTCCCACACCACCTGCGATGGCGCAGGTAGTAAACTGTAACAAAAACATCTTGTCAGTATTGTTACAAAGCAAGATACAGATTAAAATAAATAACATAATGACATATATTAAAATATAATGCGAACAGTAAAATTATTACAATAATCGCGCAAATACAAAGCAGTTATGTCGTTTGTTGTGTTTGACAAATAAGCATCGGATTACATCAAAATACACTGAAATATATCACTTAGAAAATTCTAGGGTTTCGCGAACTTTATCATATAACGTACAGATTTTACATTTCGGAATTCTATAGATAACAGAAAGAAAAGAAATAATTTTGGCAAATCACAAAGACTAACCTTGCTAACGACATTTTGTCAATTATAGAAACGTAGCGATGCCACCAACTATAGAAACATTTACGTACTAGCATAACAACGAAAATAGTTGTGTATCGAAAAATAATGTCTGTTACAAAAAAAATCCCTAGAATTGATCTGGTCAAATCTCTAGAAAATTCTCTAGAAAGTGCTTGGAAAATATCTAAGAAAATACAAAAAGTGATTGTACTTTTTTGATTGAATTTTAAAAAAATTATACCTTGAAATGAATATAAAATGAATGAAAATAGTATAATGTTACAGGAAGTATTGTATAAAAAAAAATACACTAGAAAAACATCATTTATTTGTACATTGTGGTGAATTGATCTAAACTAATCACAGCCATGGTGTAAAGTAAATGTAAATAAATAATATGAAAAATAAATTGAATTACTCTCTGTTTTTTAATTAACGTTTCGTACATTTCTCGCACTGATCCATCATTGAGTAAATCCTCGCCAAAACGTCGCCACATCTGCCCTTCATTTTAATTTCTGCGAGATCGTCCGCTCTGGTTTTCCCAATGTTTAATATAGCTATCGGCTTTTTGGCATGGCTAGCTTGCAACGCTATTCGATAGCCAGAAAAAGTAGTTAGTGTTGTGCCCAAAATTAGCAGAGAGTCTGAATGCTCGATATTATATCTAACACTTTCTACAACCTGACGCGGAACATTGTCTCCAAAAAAGATGATGTCTGGCTTAAGAACACCACCGCAGTTTTCACACGATGGAACTTGAAATCCCTCCACCTGCTCCTGAATTAAAACAATTTGTTTCAATCAAAGCTTCTTAAATTATCCTTGAAGTTTCTAAAATATTTGTAATGTTATTTACCTGTGATAAATCCACATCTCCGTCAGGCCTTATCATTTGGCTGGTTGCAGTCATATTTGGATTTATCTTATCAAAGATCTCCTGCAAATAATATCTGCATATTCTTTCATTACAACTAAGGCACATTACTTTAAAAGCTGTTCCATGTAATTCTATCACTTTTCTGCTACCTGCTTTTGTGTGCAAATTATCTACATTTTGAGTGACGACGCATCTTACTTTGTTCAAGTCCTCTAGTTTTTTTAATATTTGGTGCGTACTATTCGGCTTAATTGAAGAGAATCTATGAAATGAATATTTTTTTAATTACATGTTCATCATACGTGACTTGATGATTAATCTTGTGAAAAACAAGAATTACAACCTTGGCCAACCTACGTAATTCCTGGCCCAATATCGCCTCCTAATGTCAGCACTATTGCAAAAGTCTCTGTAAAGAACTGGTCTGCGATTGCTTCGCGCATAAAGGCCAACACCTTCTGATCTATAATCAGGAATCCCACTTTCTGTGGATATTCCTGCTCCTGTTAATATACACATGTTATTGTGACTGTTGATAAAATCCTTTAACATTGATAAATCTGTATCTTTTACAGGTTCACATTTTGGGACGAATATAAGATTTGATGTATATGTTCTACCTACAATATACTTTCAATAATAAAAATACTTAAACTTTAAATTATTAACTTTAAGTTATTAACACTGAATTAAATATTAGTATTGAAATAAAAAAGGAAACTCACATAATAAAGTTCCTATTGGATTAATGGTTTTACACTTCATGCTCAACATCTCCCTACATAACAATTATATTAAAAATACCAGAATATTATTTAATTTTACTTGAGGTTAATTTCACCTCGTCGTCGTGTTCTAAACTGATGTCTATGATGTAATCTTTCTATGATGTGATCTTTCACGTCAAAATGATTATCGAAAACGTCATACACTATGACTAATCTTTTTCTAAAAAAATCGCTCATGGTAATAAAAAATCATTTAGGAATAATTATCCCGACATTTGCAAAAAGATTAAAATCAGATAAAAAAAAACACAATCTCTCACAAGTAGTTAAATATGCGAAAATTCAAGTAAATCTTAGATCATCCTCAAAAACTGTTCAAAGATAAATTTAAAATAAAGTAAAGAACGAAATATTTAACATCATTTCTTTTTTTTTTTTTTTTTTAGTTTCTTAGACGAATTTTCAAAAAGAAGTTGAGAGCTCTCTGAAAAAAATTTGTGCTCTTGTTGGAATGCCGCGAAAAAAAAATCCCTAAATCGTTGAACGTCGTCCACTCGATATTGTTCAGGTCAGTTGAAGCCATCGATAGAAGCGTGCTCGGAGGATACATTGTGATATAGCGAGTTTTGATTGTTATTTAGTGAAATGGCAGCAATCAGTTTGTTGAATCCTAAAGCTGAATTTGCTAGAGCTGCCCAAGCATTGGCTGTTAATATATCAGCTGCGAAGGGAATTCAAGATGTAATGAGAACGAATCTCGGGCCGAAGGGTACCATGAAGATGTATGTATACTCACTCTCACGTGCGAATTTAACAATCCTCTGAGTCATTTGTTTGAGAAGTTAGAGAGAAATGTTGAAATTAGAAAGTACAAAGTTACGGAAGTTATTTTGTACTTTCTATTTTCTACGACTGTTGTTTGCGTGTCATGAAACGTCATAACTAAGTGTATTATCCTTATTAGGTAAGATTAAAGCTCCGTGAAATGCCGGGTACATACAGTATATAACACTATATAAGTCGTTGTTCAAGAAAGAGAATATTCATTTTCATTTCCATTTTCATACTGTCACCGAATATGTTATGAAATCACTGTAACTGTGCAATTCAAATGTTTTTCAAGGTTGGTGTCTGGAGCAGGTGATATTAAAATCACCAAGGATGGAAATGTATTGCTGCATGAAATGCAAATACAACATCCGACGGCGTCTCTGATTGCCAGAGCATCCACTGCTCAGGATGATGTTACTGGGGATGGTACAACTAGCACAGTATTAGTCATTGGGGAACTTTTGAAGCAGGCTGATATATATATATCTGAGGGCCTCCATCCCAGAATGCTCACCGAAGGTTTCGAGTTAGCTAGAATCAAGACTTTGGAAGTACTGGATTCATTGAAAATCCTAATCGAGCCAACAAAGGAAAATCTAATAAACATTGCTAGAACATCACTCAGAACTAAGGTTCATCCCACCGTAGCGGACAAGCTAACAGAGATCTGCGTAGACGCAGTTTTAACCATTATGCAAAAGGATCAGGAGATCGATCTGCACATGATCGAGTTAATGGAAATGCAGCACAGAACCGCGGCTGACACAAACTTAATTCGTGGTATTGTAACCGACCATGGATCCAGACATCCAGATATGCCTAAGAGAGTAGAGAATGCTTACATATTGACTTGCAATGTTAGCTTGGAATATGAGAAGAGCGAGGTAATTGGATCGATGTGGAGAAAGAATTAATTGTGAATACTGAAATTGTGTTTTTCTTACAAAGGTAAATAGCGGATTCTTTTACAAAACTGCCGAGGAACGTGAGAAATTGGTAGCTGCAGAACGTGAGTTCATCGACAACCGGGTAAAGAAAATAATTGAGCTGAAGAAGAAATTGTGTGACGGAACGGACAAATCATTTGTCGTGATAAATCAGAAGGGAATTGATCCACCGTCGTTGGATATGCTCGCTCGGGAGAACATTTTGGCTTTGCGTAGAGCGAAACGTAGAAACATGGAACGCTTAGCGCTGGCTTGCGGTGGAACAGCTATGAATTCCTTTGACGATTTGAAGGAGGAACACTTGGGATGGGCTGGACTTGTTTACGAACACGTATTGGTAAACAATTTTTGAACAATACGATATCAAAAGAACTGTCTTTTATATAGAATAAAAACCTGTTCGTTTGATTAAAAATAATTTTCGTAGGGGGAGACAAAATACACGTTCATTGAAGAATGCAAAAAACCGAATTCCGTGACGATTCTATTGAAGGTAGAATAATGAATTACACTTTTAAATGATGTTAATCGTTTTTGATTTTCAATAATTATAATTTAATAATACCAGGGCCCAAATAAATATACCTTAGAACAATTGAAAGACGCTGTAAGAGATGGCCTAAGAGCCATTAAAAATGCTATTGATGATGGCGCAATTATTCCCGGTGCTGGTGCTTTCGAAGTAGCTGCTAGTCAAGCACTGCATTTATACAAAGAGAAAGTAAAAGGAAAACAACGCTTGGGCGTACAAGCTTATGCAGAAGCTTTACTCGTCATTCCGAAAACTCTCGGTACGTGAAACGTTTCAAATTATCAATTGTCTTCTCAGAATTATATATTTCAATATTTCTTTTTTATCTAGCTGTAAATAGTGGATTCGATGCACAAGATACAATTGTTAAGTTGTTAGAAGAAAGATCTACGTTAGGCGAGGCAGTTGGATTAGACATTTCTACTGGTGAAGCGTTGAAACCCACAGATGCTGGTATATATGATAATTACAATGTGAAGAAACAAATTATTAATTCGTGGTAAGTACATTTATAAAACCTTATTTAAATTGAGATTTTACACTACCGATATTTTCTCTGAAATATAAACTTTTATTTGTAGCACAATCATCGCTAGTAATCTTCTTTTGGTTGATGAAATTATGAGAGCAGGATTATCGTCTCTAAAAGGTTAAATCATATACAAAACGAGAACGCTTTATGATTTTATGGTTCTTTTATCTAACTTAAATGTTATATTTGTATGATCTCTATGCATAATTTCTATGTTTTTATATGCTTCTAAGTAACAAGAGAATTGCACAGCGTAACAAATAAAATGCTACTTTTAAATTAAAACATTTGAAAACGATAAAAATATTATGTTCTTTATGAATTTTCCATCACTGATTGGCATACACACATTGCGAAATGATCATCTCAAATATATGTAACTTTGTACAATCAATGATTTAAATAAAAGAAAAAAAATAAAATGAAATAATCGTTTGTATAAATATTATTTTCATAGTAACACATGTTCAAATTTCTGTTATGAAGAATGTAAATTAGAAATGACGACCACCGTTATTATAAAAATCAAAAATATTTATGTGAAATTTTATATTTACAGTACACGATATTTACAATTTCTGTTTCTAAATGAAACTATTTACAGGACACTCAGTCTTGTTTTTCCATCTTATGTTCGATGTCATCAAGCTTAATTTTAAAACTCGAGCAGATTCGACTTTAAACGCAATAAAATATAAATTTTAAATACACATTTATCGTATAAAACGGTATATTAGATACAGTAAAACTCCATTTATATGAACTTGTAAGACAAATAATTTATATGACAAAGGTTCATTTTCTATCACTGATTTTTTCGTTCACATAATAGGATCCAAATAAGTGGATTCAAATAGAAACAATTTATTTAATCGGATATTGATTAAAATTTAATTGAAATAAATACAATTCTACTGTATCAACACGTAAAATTGTTCACCGATACTTTCTTAAAGCAAAATTGAAATCAAATCTTCAAATTTTACTGGATAGGTTTTTACTAATAAATGGTTTATTATTATCTTTACAATTGATAATGATTCTTCAGTATCGATAAATTTTACGCGTTAAGATTTCATTTTTTTATATTTATCATTTTTACAAAATTATCTTTTAAAGTATGTTTAAATTCGTCATTAATTATTTTTGAATTAATAAGACATGGCCGATATTAAATATAAGTACTTAAAAGAGATATTATTATACGTTATTATTTGTAAAAATAAGAAAAATGTAATTTCTAATATTAAGAGATTTTACATATTCCAAAATAAATAAATAATATCTATCTTTTTCAAAGCATCTAGTTAATGTATATCGCCTACACTTTTATTTAAAATTTCCATGCTATATAATTCTGCGTTTTGATTTTTGGAATAATCCTTTATCAACTTATAGCACGACACATTTTACCTCCGTACTTAACAGCTTTTTATAATATTTTTTAATTAAAAATATATGTGCAGAATATATATGTATATATACAACATTGATATAGTTAAAGTGGTAAATTGATGTCACAGTAATCGAATATGATGAAATACAATTTTTATAGATACAAAAAACATTTTCTCTCTCGTCTAAGTCCAATTCTTCAATAAGGTAATTTACAAAAGAGCAACATAATCTTATAGGAAGTACAAATATACATTTTTTTTTATATTTCTCAAAATTTCTAAATGTACACTAATGGTGAGTATAAGCACAAAATATATAACTATCAAACGATCAACTGTGAGAACTCTTTACACACGTTTTCCGTATCATCACAATACATCGAGGGAATCAATGAATTTTATAAAAATTCATTGTTGTTTTAATATCTTTTAAGTATAACGTCACAGAGAAACGTACATAATACCGTGAGTTACTTTGGTTACTGTTAATCATCATATCAATAATGATCACACAATAAATATTTATCATACTAAATTAAACCGCGTCAGCATTTACTTTTACCTTTACATTTCCATTCATTGCTTCAATTTTTTAAGCGCTGGGATGTTCTTGACGTCATTTTTGAGATCTTTCAGTGTTATCTTCGGATTGATGTTGATCAACTGTGCAAGAGTGGTACAGTTCACTTTCATACGATGTCCGCCAACTACCATGTACGTGTTCAACTTGGCTAAATTAACAGGACTTCTAGGAACACCATAATAAGAAAACTGTTTACTCTTTGTTTCTTCTTGATCATCTGGCATTTTATTACTAGTAAGATATCTTGAATATGGATTAGTAGATTTCCTTGCCACCGCTTTTAGCCTGTAAGGCATAGCGTTCAGACGAACTGCACTCTTAGCAGTAGACTTTTTCGCTACTGCGTTCTTCCGTGGTAATCCCGACGTTGACGGTTCTGAATCTTTGTTTTTATCAGAACTCATTTCAGGTTTCTGCCACGTGACTTTAACCATCATATTCTCAAGCAATGACTCATAATTCTGTATACTTTCTATCTTCAATTCCATGTCAGGATGTTCTTCGGTGTTATGCGTGGAGATGTCCGAGGGAGAACTGAAAGATTTATTACAATATTTACATTTGAACAAATTTATATGCTTGGACACGTGGCTCCTCATAACGTTAAGAAGCGTCGTGGTGAACGGGCACTCGGGACAGACGTATCCTTGAAACACACTGGTCTTTTCTTGGATCTTGAAGTTCAATGGCAAGTGCGAATGGAACATGTCGTGATGCCTTTTCATTTTGATCTCGGAATTACACGATTCCTTACACCATTCACAAGTCCAATCTTTTTGCTCCGATCCAGAACTCTCGACTTGCTGTACGTCACTATGCGACTGCAGATACAATTCGTAAGGATTTTCTGCTTGTGTCTTCGAGCATTGAGCTTTTGCTAACGGTTTCTCCGACGACACGCGTATGTCCTTGTATCTGAATGGATAGTTCGACTTTGTTTTAGAAGAATCAATCTGCAATGTCGGTTCATTCGTCATTACGTCCCAATCATTTTGAACAATATCCAAAGATTCCTCTTCTCTCGGGTCCGAGATCTGCTCTTCCTCTATATCATTGCTGTAGTCGTCGGAACTAACCTTCTTATCGTGTTCTGTCTCCGTAGATTCGCCAGACGATCCAGGTGGAGATATGTCTTCGACTTTAAATGGTAAAAACGAATCAGAATGATTGATATCCCAATGTTCCCAGACTTCAGATTTCGTTGGCGCGGTAAAACTACAATAAGAACATTTCAGTAAACTTTTGGTCGCGTGTACCCTCATGTGTATTTTAAGACCGGTCGTATTCATGGCGGTAAAATTGCACATGTTACACTTTTCCTGCGGTTCAATATTGACTTGGCCGTCGCTCTTCTCCGCGATTTCTTCCCCGCTCATTTTTCTTTTTCGTTTCTTGTTCCTTTTCGGAAACACGATCCCGTATTCTTGCTGCCAAAATTCTTCCGGCAATTCTGGCCCGCCGGCTGCGGGATTCTCAATTATCTTCTCAGCACAACCGGGATGCTTGGAACGAATATGTTGACGCATCAAACCCTCAGAGTTTGTGCTACGGTCACAGTAAGGACAGATAAACCCAAGTCGTTTCAAGTGTGTTAACTGTATGTGTAGTTTAAAACCGCGCCACCGGAAGAAAGTCATTTTGCAATGTTTACAAATAAATGGCTTTTCCTGTTTCTCTTCTGGTCCACCTATATCAAAATTTGTAATTAAGATAATATATACTACTATAACTTTCGTATTTGAAAATATTTACCTTTTTCAGGATAATTCACTTTCCCAGTTTTCTTCTTTGATGGTCCACTTTCACTCTTTATATCGGCAACGGGAATCGCGTCATCTTTATTATTCTCATCTTGCACTTTGAAACTATTTTTGGTAGTTTGTTCCTTGTTCTGTTTATTTGTAGTTTTTGAAGTTTTGCTAACAATGCTTTGGCTGACCTTAGCCACAGCTGGTTTCGAATCATTTCCATCTGTGTTTGCTGTAGTGGCAGAACTTTCTACATTACTTGCGTTTTGCTTAGCTAATAATCCTTTTATCATTAGTGTTTGTCTCTTCAATAGTGTGCCAACCTAAACATAATAATCAAAAGAAAAGTTACATTTAAAATTAATTTTTAATCATAGCATGCTTTCATTTGAACATCAATGAACATCAATGTACCCATTCTTCGATATCATCATCCGGAGATAACGGTTCATGATTAGGACGTTCTCCATTGTGATGTTTAGTAAAATGTTTCAATAAGGCATTACGGTTCACAGATAAGTATCCACATTCCTTACAGTGCCATCTGCGATATTTTCATATTAAATTAACCAAAAAGAAGTGTAATGATTTTAAAAAAATAAAATTAAGCTATAAAAAAAATACTTACCTAGCATAATTTAGTTCTCTGTATAGATGATCTCTCATATCGTGCTTGTATTTAGTTTTAAACTGTGTACACAATGTACAGACATACATATTACCATCTGCTTTTCCATAAGGACCAAACCTTCCTATATCGGATTCGTTGAAATCATTATCTTCGATCAGTTTAGGTTTAACTTCCTTTTCTTCCTTCGCATTAGGGGTGCTACTCGCTACTTCTGTTTCTTCAGGCATCTTGTCACAAGACAATGATCGCTTAGATTTTTCTTTCGTTTGCTTGCTGTCGTCCAACGAATTAGATTTTCCCGACTTTATTTTAGCCGGTTTAAGCACTGACAATTCCGTGTCACTTTTCCGTTTTCCCAACTTCAAAGTGGATTCCATCGACACTTCGTTCTCTTCTTCGAGAAGAATTCCACGAATGTGTCTGATTCGAGGCATGTCTCGTCTCCAAAGCGGAGTAGTATCAAACGGTTCATCTTGCCCAGTCTGTTCTATGCCATCTGCTGTCTTTTTGTTCACACCTTTTATTCGTTGATACATTAAAATATAATCAACGCTTGAATCGTTAGGATGCTTGCTGCTAATATGTTGCTCGAATATAATTTTGCCACTGGTTTTAAAGGAGCACGAATTACATTTATATTGACACTTCTCATCGTGTGTCGTGGACGTATGATTGATCATTTCCGCCTTATACACGCATTTATAATCACAAATGTTGCATTTCCAATGATTTCCATCTGGATCTGGTACTTCCTCTTCAACCTCTTCTTGTATGGATTGTTGATTGTTTTCCGTATTTTCTAACTCCCTGATCACCTTTACAAATGGCCTTTTCTCAGGATGTTTGTCGGAAAGGTGTCTCTCCACAACGTGTCTAGACAATGTTTTGTTACTATTAGAAAGCATAGAAAATGAACTGAAGAGAATATAAATTTGGTTAAACATTTGACAAGAACATACAACGTATATTTTATATTTAAGCTTCACTTTGTATGCTTGTCAAATGTTTAAAAACTATACTCTAACTTCCAAATACATCGTGCTTATGATCTGTGACCAAAATGGTGCATTATTATACCAAACGTGAAACATAGACATCATTGTGTACCTATGATAATGATGATGATTGCAGTGAGAACATTTATAAAGTCTGGTATCGTGCATTTTCAAATGAACGGCCATTTTATCAATCGCAATATTTAATCCCTCTTGGCCCGATGGTGGTTGTGGGCAATGAGGACACCGGAAATACTGTTCCTCAGAATGTAAAGCCTTTAAATGACATCGTAACATTGCCTCATTGACCGTTAAATAATTGCATTCAGCTACACCACACACGTATCTATTGTAGGAAAACATTACCATTGTTTTACACATCCCTCGATTCATCATTCTCGAAACTTGCCGAATTAATTGACAACACTTTCATATGTGACGAAAATCACATCCACTCTTGCAAGAACATCCACATTGATATAACATCCGGTTTTAAAATATACCTACCTCTTGTGCTCCGGTACAAATTTCGGGATGAACTCGTCGTCGTTATTCTTATTAATCTCTTTAGATTTCCCTCCCATTCGACCATTTTGATGAGAACTACTCGCCAAGTTGACCATCTTATCAAACATTCGTTCCTTCTTATCCAAACAAGGCACAGGATTGACCGGACCGCTCTCTGGCACTCTCTCATCTTTTGCGTGCAGTTGCAAATGTCTGATAATATTCATACGAACTTTCGTCGTATACGGACACACGGCACATTGCACTTCACGGTTGTAGATCGCTTGACGTGGCAGGGAATCTATTTCATCAGGACCGAAGCTGAATTTCTCAACGTCTACCGTTGCTTTCTCACCGTCCTTTTCGTTTGACTTTGTATTACTTTTACGTTTCTTCCCTTTACGCTCTACATTTTGCCGCTGTAGAAAAATAAACGAAATATTTTATATATATATATATATATCATTTGACAACGATCATTATGTAGTTTTGTAAAATAGTTTGTAAATGTACTTACAATAGGTTGTACGATGAACAATCCATCAACGGATGGATTTTTTGGATCAGCCGGAATTAATTTACTGTACGCGTATTTATGTTTCATCTTCATATGCGCCATTGCTTGGTAACCCACCGTACATCTCATTTTGCACAATGAACAACCAAATCGCTTCAACCCATGTGATTTCAAATGCTCTAATAAAAACCCAGCTCTCAAGAACCGTTTGCTACAATGAGCGCAAGTCAGATTTTTATTATCACCACCAAAGGTACATTCTTTCACGTGCATCTTCAACTGAGCCGCAGTCTGTACACTATAGTTACACGTTTCGTAGCCACACTTGTACAATTGTGCTCCTGAGAAGCCAGTGTCTTTAATGTCGTCCAAAGTTAAGGGTTTATCTATTTTTGTAATAGAACTTTTATTGGTGTCGCAGGACGCGTTTGGATCTTTTATATCGGTAGAAGATTGTTCTTTTATATCTTTCTCTGGATCTACGTTTGCTTTCTCACTTACATCAATACTATTTTTTCTTTCCTTTCCATTCGACTCGGATTTTATATTTTTTGTTGGAATAATTTCCGTATCATCAATGTCTACAATTTCAATGTCGCTATCATCCATTTTACTCGTAGATGAAGCAGGCACGTGAGTCACATTAATGGTGTGATTGATTTTTTTCACGAAATCAGGATTGTCCAGCAAATTAATATTTATAAATTCATCGTTGCTATCAAAAGTCCCTTCAGAAGATACTATTAATTCCGCTTTATCAGATAGAACGCTGGTCTTTTTACATTTATCTATTAAACTTTTATCTACGGATTCTTTGTTCAAAATTGAAGTTACCGAAATCTCAGAGTCATTTATCAAACTTCCGAACATCTTGTTCACTATACTATCATTAGAGCTTTCATTTAACGATTTTTCGTATTGTGAAGTATTAGCATTCATAGAACTATTTGAATTATTATCACTTTCAAATAAACTAGCTATATTTAACACGTCATTTTCGTCCTTGTTCAACAAAGATACGTCTTTAGACAATTGAGGATAAAATATCTTGTGAGACGAAGACACGTCAACAATATCAATTTCTTTGCTATTTCTTTCTTCGTTCTCCAGATCAATTACATCTTCTATGATTTTAAAATTGTCATCAAACCATTTTATAACCAATTGATCTATCACATCTTTGTTTCGTACTGGCTGCAATGTAATATATAAAATGACGATCATAATTTGACTCATGACTATGATTGGCCAATTTTGACTATTGATGATATAATTTGATTCATTAACAGAATTACATTACCTGAGGAGTAAGAGTTCGTTCGAGAACCTGAGGTGATCGATTACAATGAAACAGGCTCAGATGTTTATGCATTTCATTAAAGTGATCCGCTCCATTTAAACAATATAAGCATTGGAATTTGTAAAACCCATGCGTTTTATAGTGCTACAGAAAGATTTATAAATATTCGTAAGAATAATTATAAAAAGTGTAATAATTATTAATCAAATAATTTAAAAATATTACCGTTATTAGTTGATCGATTTTCATGCAAGTAGCACGACATACGTGACACTTATAGCCAGAAATAGGCAGTCCGTGTTTATTCCTTAAGTGTGATATAAAAGATTCAGGAACGTAGAAGAACTTCCCACAATCTGTAATTACAAGTTTAATTATTCATTCAGTAACGATGGCAAATAATGTAAATGTAAATCGTACCATGGTAGCACACATAAGGATGTATTGTGTCGTGTCGATTGATTTCTTCTTTCGGAAATTCTTTCTCTTTGCCAAGTAGAAGACCACGATTCTTAGGATGTGTTATTATCTATAAATAAAAATACAAATTAATTGGCAAAAATTTATAATACCACAAGATAATCTCACTTGCATCATACCTGATGCGTATGCACATAAGAAGGTACAATAGCTCTGTAAAAACAGTACATGCACTGAAAACGACAATGTGCATGCTTCTCGTCGATATGTGTTTTCATTTGATTCCAATCCTCCAGTATCATGTAACAATAGGCACATTTTTGATAATCATACGGCGGTGGCATCATTGAGTGTTGAGCTTCGCTGGCGTGTTGAAGATAATGCTGTTGATATATCGCCAATATATCAGTAGTGAAGCGACAATCACGTGCCATACATTTGTACAAATGAATCAATTTAGCGCCTTTTAACATCGCTTTATACGCGTCAGCCGATTTCAATTTAATCGCCGAGACTAAAGGTTCTTTCTGTTTTATTACAGTGGGCGCTCGAACCACTTTCACGATTTTGTAATTCAAACTCTGCGATGGTTGCGGCGATCCGCTAACACTGACAGTTCGAGTAGTCGCCGGAGGTGAAATAGGAAAAGACAACTTATTGTCCACTTGAATAATTGTTGATTTTGACGCAATCGGAATAAAATTGGTGGTAAGCTGAGTAGTAGTTACAACTGGAGAAGGGGATATACTTTTCACTGGAATTAACTTCATCTTATCTGGCGTCGATTGCACTGTTTGCATATTCTTTGTTAATGGCTGTGTAATAGTCACAGTATTGAGTCTCTTTAAAATTATAGGCGAATTTTTAGATTTTTTCAACAGAGATATGCCTTTGTTTCTTATTGGAGAAGTCTCAACTGCTTTTCTTATATCATTTATCTGTAACAGTAATAAGAACGAAGTTATACACCGTGCAATTTGAAACAGATGAAAAAATTTCAAGCAAACACGATACATAGTAACTTACAATAGGACTTTCAGCACCATCGACTTTTGGTGCTAGACTAACTACATTTTCGATTTTCAAAAATGAACACTCCTCCTCAATATCTGGCTTTAACACGGAATCTGTTTTATCTGCAGTACTAGACTGGTCCGCATCTAACGAATAAAATTTATATAATGACAGACAATGATTCATATTATTGTTTATATATTTATACATACTGCTCTTTATTAAAGATGCACTTTCTTGAACGTCTAAGGACTGCGTTGGTATCGATAACTTATCTCCGCTAAGACGTCTCAATCGGATGAAGTTCTTAGATAGATCACCATCATCAGCCGAGTCCTGTGATATTTCATGGTATCTAGTTTCCTTTTTTCCAACAAATTTTTTAATATTAGATATGGGAACGACGTCTGGTGGCTTGGGGATAGAAGCAAAAGGAAATGCCCTTTTAGATTCCTCAGGTTTAGAAGAAGTTTCATCTTGCTTTGTTGCTTGAAGTTGAGCAGCTAATCTTTGTATAGTGGTAAGCATTGGATCCTTGCAAGATGCATTCATATTTGAAGTTTCTTTCAAGATCATGTTAACATCGGTAGGTAATTCACTGTCCGATTGTTCGCTACTGAAATCAGACTCATAAATTGGTGCACTATCCTTCATATTTTCGTTATCGCTAGTTTCTATGTCGCTTTCTTCATTCTTTTTCGTATCTGACATTACTAATGGTTTATTAGCCATTGAATCTGTCAGATCTGTTTCAGATATAGGCTGAGAATCACACTTTGTATCAGATGACTGTGTTATACGTGAGGTACTATCCTCTTGAGGTTGTTTATCATTTAAAGTTTCCTTCTTTTCTGAATCTACCACTGAAGGAACTTCAGAGTTGTCAGACACTTCAGTGGTATTACTTTGAGACGGCGTTGGTGATGACGGTGAAGTCGGTGAAGTCTGTGAAGTTGTGCTATTAATCGGAGTTTTATCCGGAGAATTTATTATTATATTAGAATCAGATTCGTTACTTGATGTCGTTAAATTAGTCTTCATTTTATCCTTCAATTTGTCTATTATAGATAAACCTTTTTTAGACGCATCCCTTTGCAATTTAATCCCAATGTTTTGGATAATTTCCTGCATTTTCTTCTTCCGTTCCAATTGAATCTCTACTTCTTTCTTTTCCAATTCCGGTGGACAAACAAACACACTCAAATTTCCAGATGGTAAACTGGAATCTGTATCCGTTTGTAGTGGTTTCTTCTTTTCCTCAACAGTAGTAACCTCTGATTCAGGATCATTCTTTTCTTGCTGTTTAACTTCAGGTTTATCTTTTATCTTCTCATCAGCCTTCTGAATCACTTTTATCTCAGTGATATCATCATCAGTCTGTTCAACGGGATTTACTACTTCGTTTAGCGATTCCTCCTTTACATTTGATTCAATTATTTCTATCTTTACCTTTTCTTCTGGAACATCAACATTTTGTTTATCAGGTTCTTCATCGACTACATCCAAGGACATATTTATCTTAATGATCTTAACAGTCGAATCGTCTTTATGCCACAAATTAATATGTTCTTCCACATTACACTTTTTTAATTGAACAAAATTACAACATGAGCATAAATAACCATAAATACGATTTTCGTCGGGTATTTCGTCTTCAGTTATGGCTTCAGCAAAAGTGTCTTTAAACTTTCGACACACTTTGTAATAATGAGTCCTCATGGAGGATTTGGCTACAGCTTGATAAGGACAACTATTGCACTGAAATCTGTATTCTCCTGTGTGAGTAGTACAATGTTCATAAAATGCTTCCATTGCAACCTTTGTAGCTCCTTCGCTGAATAAAGAGCAAAATCTGCAACGAAATTTACAAGTTTTCTCTGTCAGAGGATTCAATGATGAATTTTCTACATCATTGTCATTTGCGTTTTGAATAGCTAATAAAGCATCCGACTGTTTCAATCTAGAAATTAAAATTTCCTTTCCTGCATGACTTAACTTATAATGATGGACGATACTTTTGCCGGTAAAGGAGCAAAGCAAGCATTTATATTTTTCTTGCCCTGTACAAACATAATCGATCAATTTTTTTATGTCTATTTCAGAAAAAGATTTGTCTATGTCAGTTTTATTCTTAATAATGCTCCGTTCAGCATTATTATTAATCTGTTCTTTATCTTTGACTACCAATGATTGTGCTTTTGTTTCATTGGCAAAAGCTTTACTTGAAGAAGATTCTATAGAATCAGATATAATCGGTATACTTTCTTTATCATTTTTTGAATTATCTTGAAGTACCTCACTAGAATTGACATCTTTAACATCCTCAAGCTTTTCCAAAATATTCTGATCTGTAATAGTAACTGAATTGCTATCTTTGTTTATTGTACTTTCTAAAATGGAATCTATTTTGTCTGAAATATCCAGTTCAGAACTAGTATTAACATAACAATCGCCCTTGGGAGAAGAAGCTATAAGAGTCTTTTTCTTTCTCTTCTTAGACAGAATACCCATCTGCCAGTTACATTTTTTTTTCTTCTTCTTCATTGAAGATTTTTTCGTACTCGATTCAATCGGTAATTGATCGTTTACATCATCATCAACATCCGCATCACTTCCTTTGTCTGCTATTGATGAGTCTTTATCTGCATCATTCTTTACCGACACTAATCCCACTAAAATGTTACTCAATAACTTCTTATTAGAGTTAGTATCCATTCTGGTTGAACTAGCACCCGTTTTCTTGCCAGAAGCTGTACTACTCGACATAGAAACATCAGAAGTAATACTTTCTTCATCAGTAAATTGAACATTATCTTTATTTTCATTCAACAACTCACTTCCTTTTTTTCTTGTAGACTTTCTGGGAAAAGATGGAGTATCCTTTTTCTTTTCTGGTTGTTCCAATACCTCAGATTCAGATTGTTTATCCGGATGAAGTGAAATGTCTACAGCTGCAGCCAGTTCAGATACATCTATCCCAAAACTCTCATCAGAGGAGCTATCAAACATTACTTTAGAGCACTCCAACTTGGAAATGTCTGTCTTCTCGACTATTACTCGTGGTTCTTTTATTGTTTCCTTGTTAATTATACGTTTGCTTCGCCTTAGACTCTCAGAATCATCATTAGATACTTCCTGATTGCACAGTGAATTAGAATTTTGAACTAACTCTGTCCTGAGTGCCAGTGGCTGGTCCTCTTCGCTATCTGAACTCTGATTATATTGTTTCGAACGTTGTCTAGTGATTCTTTGCATCTCTCTCTTTGTTTTCTCCTTCTTACTTGCTTCCTCAGCAACACGTGTAGATCTCTTTTGTTTGAAGAAGATGGATGAAACCATTGTTTCTTCTAAATCAAGATCTATCGCTAAATCATTTAATTCTTTTTTCAATTCTTTTTTTAATTCTTTTTTCTTTGTGTTTGCGATAGTTTGATTAGAAGAATTTGTACCTGCATTATTTTGATTTTCTTTTTCTTTCTGTGTTCTGCACAACCTATGGCCAGTTGCTGCTACAACACCATCACTAATGAACATTTCTCTAATATCTTCTTGCAACATTTCCAGAGAATTCCTTCTCTTCGCTTTGACCTTTGGTGTCTTCAAAACAATTTCCTTTTCTTCAGTTGACTCTTCTTTATTGACATTGTTAGATGTTTCTGGAACGTTCTTTTCTTTCTCTGTGTTTACTTCATCTTCATTCGATTCCTTCTTTTCTTCGATAGTATTTTGAGTTTCAATAGTATTCTGGGTAATCTCTTTTTGAATGGTGGAATCTTCAGCATCTTTTCCCTCAAGATCAGAAGATTTAATGTTGGGAATCTCTTTTTCAAGAATTTTATTTGTATCTTCTTCCTGGTCATTCATTGGTGTGTCTTGAATCAATTCTTTGTTCATTGTCTTTAGGATGTCAAATCTTTCAGCAAGAGACTCTTCATCCGAACTATCTGAAACAATTACTCGTCGTTTCTTCCTCATCTGAACTTTCTTTGTCTCAGGAGTATCATCTTTATCCGAACTGCTACTCTCTGACTCTGACTCAATGATCCTCTTGATCTTCTTCAGCTTTTTCGCCTGAAATACTTCACCCAGCTTTTGCATAAATTTTGCCTGTTCAACGAACTTTTTTCCCTCGCCAAATTCGAAGGATTTTCTAATTAAATTTTCTATCCATTCCTGGGTTACCTCGTCCTTCGATTTGGATCCTTCCGATTCTACTTCTTCTTTCTTCTCAACATTGGTAGATAATTTAGAAGAGGTAGCGCCAACAGACTCTAATTCAACAATATCCACAGTTTTGTCTTTCCCAGGAGTTTCGCTAGAAATGTTCTCTTCTTTCTGTTCTTCTTTCTTGTCATCGGTTACATTGTCCTCGTTCCAGTTCTCAAGAGGTATGTTTCCATCGCAGCTGCTACTAACTTCCACAGTTGAATCTTCCTTATCTCTCTTAATAATTTTGTCATCCTGTTTTTCAATAGAACACTCTTTGGTTTCCTCCGACATATGACTCGACGTTGGCGACTCTAACGATTCGTTACGTTTTATTTTAGGTATCTTAAAGTTTTGCAAACAATACCCTTGCGCGGACTTCGCTTTCGTATCAATAACTCCATATAAACTCTCTAAAGGCGACTGTTTTTTGTCTTTAATTATCTTCTCTTGTGCTTGTTTGGTGTTATTCTCTGCGTCCACGCGTTTATGGCTGTCAACTGACTTCGGAGGAGATTTACGCTTTTCTTTGACTTTCCTAAACGTCGGGGTTGGCAGTAGTGGCTGACGTTTCCTGGGATCTCTCTCGCTGAAACTACTGTCTTTACCTTTACCAAGGGGGAAATGCTTGTCCTTAGCTAACCGAGGATCCCTAACCGAAGCACTATTATCTCTGGATTGATTGTTATTTAAATTGTGTTCCGTGCGTACCCTAGGGTCACGATCAAATATATTTCTACCATCTCTGCCAAACCTATTACACTCAGACCATTCGGGTCTACGAGTATCACGATTAAAATTATTCCTAGATTCTGATCTATTTCTTTCGTTGTAGTACGCGTTGCGTCCTCTACCGCTACGGTCTCTGTCTCTGTTCCAGGGACAAGGTGTGCTGGGTCTGGGATATGGCCCTGAAGAACTTTCTGCGGGGCCCATCACACCACAAGGAACTTCGTTCTCTGGTCTATACGGTCCGTCGTTCGGTCGGTTAACAGGAGAATCCCACGACTGTCTCTGATGAGGATACTCCATTCCTCTATCAAAAGGTTGCTCGTAAGGTCTATTCTCACCCTGAAAATTTCTGTACTGCGGGCCAACAGGAAACCTTGTGGGCGATATTAAAGGCTGTATGGTTGGTACATTGGGTACATCAACATTGGGTATATCATCTGGTCGTGGAATATGGCTTATATCCTGAGGTCTCGTATTGGGGCTCATCAGAGGTCTGATACCAGTGTTTATATTTGGAAGGAATTGATTAGGCCTCATCTGGCCGTCATTCATTTGATGGGGATCCATATGGATAGACTCTCTGTTAGTACCTACATTCCACATCTCTTGATGTGGCATACCCATTGGATGTGGATAGGTTTGGGCAGGAGAATTAGGCATACCACTAAAATTGGAAGACGGTGGCCACTGATTGTTGCAAAAATCATTCGCGTTTACGGGCGCGTGCATGGAGGGCCAATGGCCTTGATTCGGTACTTGCCTATTGAAGTACTCGGGTCCCTCCATTCGAAACTCCGTATCTATCCTAGGCGCCATCTCAATATTCCCCTGACGCCTTTGATACAACATAGCGTTTCTATCATCCGATTTAATCGAACTGCCATGATGTATAGGCATCTGATTGGGCATATCGTCGTCAGGCCGACAGTGCACGTTGTGCACGTTAGATTTATCTTTATCATGGGCCTGGTTGTCACGCAACTGACGAGGATGGCGTTCATAGTTGTCCGCGAAACGCGGCTCCGCCTTAGAGCTAGGCGAAGATGGTATATTTCTACCGTCAATAGTACTCGTGCTCGTCGTAAACGAACTAGAACCATGACCTAAATTACCCTGAGGTGGTCCCTTTGTTTCACCAGGCTTCAGAGCATCGGTTTTCGTCACCAGTGTAGCATTTAAATTACTGGGTAAACATTTCCTACTGGTTAACTTAACTATGTGCTTGTCTATCTCCTCCCAACGCCTCTCGCTCTCGCTGTCAATATCCTCTTGCGTCAATACAAACGATTTAGACGTCTTTGCATCCTTAACATTCCCACCTGATTCCTGTTTGTCCTTCTTGAATTTACCTAGATCCTCCCTTAGCCTATCACTCTTCTCCACTTTGTTGCTGTCTTCATCGTTCAACAATTCAGCCAAATCTTCCATGGACAATGGCGGTTCCGTGGAAACGGGAGGTGGTGAAAGCAGTAGCGGCGCCGGAGGCTTCGAACCGGACTTCTTACAAAGTTTCGGGTAGAGAATCTCCGAATCTGGGGACTTCAACCGAGCATCAGGCACATTAACAGGCGATTCAGGTCTAGACTCCGACGAAATCTGGTCCATGTTCACTCCCATCATCCGATTTTTTTCTAAAATCGACGACAATCTTCTGGAACCGCACAAGGAGGGGACTGGCACGGTCTGTATTTGCCGAGGGAGGTGCATCGACATAGGTACGTGAGGTCTGCCGTCGTTCACCTTCGGAGATAAATTACTTCCAGCCATTTTGGCCGCTGTAACAACGTCATGGTTAGAAGTAATGATCGTTTGCCAATTTTTGTTCCTCGAGATCTGATTCTCGTTCTCCTCGAGCATATCCCATTCGGTGAACGACACATCGTCCGCGCTTTTGCATAAACGCTGCGGTGACAGAATTAAATCGTTGCTTGTCCTCTCTGTAGGTATAATGATGGGGGCTTTGGTCGGTAGTGTGTCTATGGGATCAGGAGAGGCTGGTTTACTGTCAGATTTGTCATCGAAGTCTATACTGCGTTCGGTAGGAATTATTATCGGCTCTACTTGCGAACCCGAGTCTGGACTAACTGGAGGACTAGGACTGGCCGGCGTCTCATGAATCTCTCGGGCCTCCATGACGTCTTCTGCGTGAGACTTTACATCTTCAAGCATACTGAAAGGGATTCAATCGACGTTTTACAATACCTTGTTTTAACAATGTTTGATCTTATGACAATATCGTCTATATTATAACAATAATGATACAATGAAATTCTTCTGTTTGAACAGTAATGTTCGAGCATTAATGACAAACAATTGAACTTAACTAAGCTCAATCTGTGAACAATGCTGTTTTACAAAATTGAACATAGATATTTTGGATTAACTTTGAGAATACATTGAATACACTGTGTACAATAAATAATGATTAACTTATTGTTACAGCTACAATATAATAAGTAACTGAATTGAATTTTCATACAAGTTTTTTACAATTTGTATACAAGTTCGTGTACAAGTAATGTAACACTTACTTTGAACATTGCGCAGAGGTAACATCGCTTTTCTTGTGCGGAAAATGCAATCCGGGTGTATTTCCCTGAAACTCGTGTCAGATTAGAAAGATTAAAATTTAAAAAACAGTACATGCACTACGGAAGCCTGAAAACATCCAAAAGTATAAAGAACAGAAAATAAAGAATGCTCCGAAGCAACTACGTACGTTTGAAGGAGAAAAAAACCAAAGTGGAAATAATAACTATAAATTAATCATTTCTCTACAAGCATTTATGACATATAACACTCTTTTTATCAAATTCCAGTTATAAGTAATTTTCGCGAAATATCAAAGCAAAATTCCATATATATAGCGCCTTAATTTTAAAAACTTTTTAAATAACAAAATCATACGAATGCAATTGGAGAAGAGCAATGTATACAATGCAATGCAAAATTATTTCGTAAGAAAAGGAAAAAAAAAGTGAACATCCAGTTTCTACTGATAATATATAATAGATAAAGTGAATAACACAACAATTACAATTTTGCACTATCAAAGCACGGTGATAATAATACCTGCGGCGTTTCGTGAAACGATATAAAAGAGTTGTTTCTCAAAGAAATGATACTTTCTTTTCATTATTTTTTTGAAAATATCAATGCATTATTACAAATTTAAATACAACAAAAAATTTTTTCATGCACGCTCTGACTAATGGAAGAACTTATAAAGAACATGGAAGAACATTCTTTTATATCATTCATCGGTGACTATAGTGCAAACTAATATCATACAGAGCATAAAGCCGAGTGTTCGGTTTTGGTCTACTGAATTTGTATATCAAGTAATAGATTTGATTTAGCTAAAATTCCTCGACACGAGAAACATTTAACAAATGCCTCGAACAAATAAATTCAGTATACCAAACAGGTGATAAGATTATCATGTAACGATTAGTATATCTACCTTTTCTACTTTGTTGTGTAACTTTTGAAGAACGTCTTCACATCGCTGCAACGTCTCGATCTTCAACCTATTTCATCGACAACAGCATATGTAATTAATCGCATTTCTCATTTTACATCTTTCTAATTTCAATGCTCTGAAACTCTACATCCGTGGCAATGTGACAACGCGTTTCACGGTTTTGCAAAAATAGAATTATCGCGTAAAAATGAAAAACGCGTATAATGAAAGAAGCGAAGGCAAGGAAAAATTTTACTCCATGCGAAAATGAATAGGAATTCAAGCTGAAGTCTGAATGTTCGAAGATTTGAACGCTAAAATTTTGAAATTAAAGTTTTAAAAATTCAAAGAGACTCGAAGTCGAGAGACTGCGAATTGAAAATACTCCGACTAGCGTTTCTCCGTTCGCGTTCAAAAATGTTCAAGTTTCATCGAGAATGTCGCCGAAACGCTGCCACGGCTAAAAAAAAAACGAGCAAGTGAGCTATATTGCGTGTTTGTTCAAACACCTGCGAAACGTACTTTCTTTTGCTGTTCGACAAGATTCCGTGTAGGCTTTGCATTTTCTGCAGCTGCACTTCCCGCGATTTGTCCTTAACGTTTTGCAACCGCTCTATCATCGCTTCCAAAAATGGAATGTATTTTTGCATCTCGGCGAATTTCTTATCATACTCGTCCATCTCGCTCGTTGTCTATCGCTCACCTGTGCCGGGAGAAGAAAATCTTTATACTCAAAAGCATTTCTCGGTCATTATTTTGTTCTCTTTCAGCGCGCTTTTTTTCTACTATATGCTCGTTTGATTGAAAATTACTTATGCCTTACAGTAATAACGCATTCGTTAACGTGTTATAATTCATTGATACTATGTTGAAAGATAATGGAAATCCTTTTTTGTGATTTGTGGTTTTATACCGTAATCACGTATTGTTAAACTTTCTTTGTTAATGTTGGCAACTTTTTTTTTTTTTTAGCCACATTATATTATTTTTTTTTTTACAAAATTTTTCATTTCAATGAGAAATAAAAAGCATCATGAATGAAAACGCAACTATCAAATTTTGCCGCCATATGACTGTAATGTTACTTAACTCAAGTTAAGTAACTCAAATTTCATTACCTTTAATAACGTAATAAGTAGTAATAATAATACGTTTAAACTTACTATATAATATTACTAACAAATTATCGAAACGAAATTCCAAATATGAAACAAGAAAAAATATATGTAACTTTACTCGACAAATGAAAGTAAAGTTCATCATTCTCCGATTGCGTAACTTCGTCTGCCTTAATTTTCTATACTCTTTTAATATTGTAATACAACCGTGTAACGTTATCACTTTCTAGTTGTTGGCTAATATTTTCTGTTTTACGTAAAAAAAAAAAAAAAAAAAAAAAAAAAGAAAAGAAAAGAGAATGAAAGAAACACGGTAGAATAACAGTGGTAATAGTAATAAGAAGGAGAAAGTAAAGAAAGGATACACGTGTGTCGCGTACGTACAATGTGTGCCTACGCGTATGAAACGAACGCCTCGTCCTTTCTTTCGACTACTTGCTTTCTTCTTCCCTCTTGATTCCTCTCGTCCACCTCCAGGACTTCTTTTCTATTATCTTTCTCGCTTGCGCGCTTTTTTCATCGACGCGATCTTCTCAAGCAAACGCGTAACACCCAGAGAAACCGTCTCTCTTTCCAACGATTTCCATCAGCACGCGAGTACAAACGAAAAGAACATAAGAATAAAAGGTAAAAACCACTTTCGCTACTCGCTAGTCTCTACTTTACAAGATTTAAATATCACGTCAGAAAAGCGGAGTGGTGAAAAAAATATATATATATATATAAAAAAAAGTTATCGATGAAGATCGTTGTCTCCTCGCTGAATCTTCTCTATCTCTCTTCGTTCCTCGTTTTTCTCTCTTTTCTTCGCTCTTCTCTATCTCTCTCGCTTTCTTTCTTCCTCAATTATCAAAGTGCTTATTTATTTTATGAGATCAGTCCGGACACGAACTTGCGCCACGGACACGGTTCTTCCATTTTCGTTCGTCCCCCCCGAGGCGCTCCTCGGAAGCGAGTTCTCTCGCTCTCTCGCACGCGACCCGCTGTTAGTCCCTCTGCAATTTGCAGACGTTATTCCTTAAAAATTAACCATCGAACGCGATGGAGAAAAAGAGAAAGGTAGACAGAGAAAAAAATGTGAACGAGAATTCAGAGAGAGAAAGAGAAGCAGAGATAGAAAGAGAGAAGCAACTGGAAGAGAAGATGGGGAGACACAGTTTGAAAGTGAACCTGTTTTCTTGTTTTATTTCTTTCCTTTTTTTTTTGTCTCTCTCTCTCTCTTCCGCTTTCGACAATTCTGTGAGGTGAAGGAACGATTCCGCGCGACAATGAGAGACTGGCGTATAAAAATGGATGACGATCGAATTCACGGTTTCGAAGTTGCCTCGAAAAGCCTCGAAATAGCAAAAAGTTTTCTTTGGTCGGAGAGATCTGCTCCATTTTTCTTTTCGTTTTATACTTTTGTAATTTCTTTTCTCTTGTTTTCTTAACCGTTTACACGCCGTGCGTCGACGCGCGCTGGATTGAAAACATTAAATACACATACATACATTACGCGATAAATAATTTCATTTTTTTTTTTCCATATTAACTACGTTATTAAATATCATACAAGAGAAACGGACGTTCTTAAATACATAAACGAATAATTTTGTGAGGGAATATATATGTATATATGTATAATGTCGAAGGCCTCTCGTCGTTGGACCGAGAAGAAGAGAAGAAGAGAAAGAATCGAGAACGATCGCGTCGAAAGTGGCGGCCCTGTAAACGGTTAACTTTCGTCGCCGGTTTTCACGCACCTAAAAGATAAGACAATTTTTAAAGTGCACAGAATATAGGTAACGCAAAAAAAAAAAAAAATATATATATATATATATATATAAAATATACGAAACAATATCTAAAGTTTTGTATGATGATATTTGGTACGTAAAGCAACTTTCTATCGGGCCTAATAATTTTTCAACTGCATTACCAAACGTACGAATCTGCTGTCTAGTGCAAGAAGAAAAGGATCTTATTAATAGGAAAGAAAAGTACGAAAAAAATCGAGACGCGCGTTAGGACAAAGAGGAAGATAGGAAAGAAGAAAAAAATAGACAGAGAGAGAGAGAGAGAGAGAGAGAGAGAGAGAGAGAAAGTTATAGGGGAAATGAATTGTTAAAGAAATTGTGAAATACTGTGGTCGAGTAACTCGTCGCTTCTCTCGTGTCGTCGTTCGCACACGTGCCTCCTTTTCCAGCCTCAACCATTATCAAGCCGCGAATTTTTATGCAAAGTCGCAGAGAACGCGTACGAAAAAAAAAAGAAAAAAAAAACGAAACGAATGGAATTATTTAAACTGCAGTGCTTTCTATAATATTCGCCAGTTGAGACTCTTCGAAATTTTTTTAATCACGTTCTCGAACGTCTTCTGCATAAAGATTCGCTGATAACTAATTGTTCGAGAAACTCCTGCCGAGGATTGCAATTGTTCAATGAGTTACAAGACTGTTAACGTAAACGTTGAATCCGGAGGACGTGTTAAGCGAAGAACGCGAACGAAAAGAACGCTCGACGACGACATAACTAAATATACCCCGTCTACGGCTAGGATCGCGCGAGAGCGATCGACACTCGCAATACTCGACCTGAATAAACTCTCCAAGTGATATGTGGGGACGTCGTTCAGCCAGGTTGAACGCGTCGCTGTTGGTCAAAAAGTCTAAAGTGTCAGTGTGTGTCTGTCTGTCTGTCTGTCTGTCTGTCTGTGTATGTATGTATGCATGTACGTGTGTACTTGTTCTTCTCAAACACTGCTCCTCCTCAATCGTGTATAATAATTAACTTTTTTAATTCGTCAGATCGTGCACCGTCTATCCGAATATTCTCGCCTGTACTCCTTCCTTTCCAATTCTCTCTCGATCGCGAAATCAATCCGAGGAACGAGCCCCAACGGGATTTTAAAAAAAGCTGTTCGATCGACACGACGCAGACTCGATATTTCCGGTGCTTGATTGGCGATCGCGAGCGTAACAGGCGACGCTTCCCCGTGAGAACACGCAACTGCTCCGGATCATATATACACGAATAATTCCAGAGCGCGCATATACACAATTACATAATAAAGAGACACCGCTTAATTACAAACGCTTACATACCGTCTACATCTCGGATGTTTCTTTCCTCTTTCTTTTTTCATCGTTTTCTCGCTTTCTCTCACTTCTCGCGTGTAAGGTCGATAATAATACATCCCGCCTTGCGCTGTTCTCCCCTCATTGTCGTAAAACGTACAGACATTTCTTCTTCTTCTTCGTACGTACGCGTCAGCGTACATACAAATATATAATATATATATATATATAATATTCATATATATAATATATATTTTTGTTTTCTTCTTTCATCATCAATAATGCGTATATGTGTTATATATCTATTATATATAATTATATGTGATCACAGACACGCGTAATTCGCGTGTATAGAGTTTGCTTATTTTTTTTTCTTTATCTTCTCATTTTTGTGTCACACGTCCTCTCTCTCTCTCTCTCTCTCGCTCGCTCGCTCGCTCGCTCTCTCCCGTGTACTTTAACGACTTAATATCAAATTTGATTTGTTTAAACAGCCTCTCTGTCCATCTTGCACACTAACGCCGCACGTGCGTTCTACTGTTGCCAACCTGTTCGATGGTCAGAAGGGGCGAACGTTTGTTACCGCGCGTTTCAAGTAATCTCTCCGTCTCCGGTTCTCGTCGCCGAGGCACGAATCACACGTTTTGCGCGAAAGGCAATTGAAAATTCGTTGATAAAAACGCACGCGCGTACGCGTGTCTTCGTCATCTCTTTTCGTCTCGCGATCGTTCGCCCCTTCGCTTGGTCCTTGCCCCATTTACAATCGAAAGTTTCAAGATCCGAGTCGATCCCTTTCTTTTCCTCTCACTCCGCTTCGTTCGATTTTTCCTCGAGATAGTAAATACGTCGCGTAGTTTTTTTCTTTTTTCCCGGGTTGGTGACAGTAGCGCCATGATCCATCGTAAATAAACACAGCCGATAGGCATTGCTTGTCTCTGCGCGCGCGCGCACGGCGCTCTTCGAGAGAGAGAGAGGCGCAACGCGTCAGAAGGGACGACGCGTGCGCACGCGCGCAGATCGTCCTACGAATCTAAAAACTTCATTTATCACCTGTACTCTCGACACACACGGATACGACGAAAACGAAGGTACACTTTTTTTTTCTGTCATTTCTATATTAATAGCTTTCTCGTTATACGATAGTCAGTGAAATAAACGAAGTTAAAACGTATATAATATATGTACAGCGCGAGTCGCGGTCGTAGCGCGAAAGACAAATTGTTTCACTCACTTTTCTTTGCGTGTGTTTTCCCTTAATTTCTTCGCTCTGTCGCGTTCCACCGTCCGTTCGAGAACGACTGGCGTTCGACGGATCGGCACGAAGGCGACGACGAGAATACGAAAACAGCGCTCTACAACTTCTTAATTTGTCCCTACGGTTAAATCGTAGGTGCTACATCGGCAAGTCGTCTTGACGTACAAACTACCGCGGACAATTGATTGATTTGCAAAAAAAAAAAACGGACGCGCGATGCTCCTCTCCTTCCCCTTTCTTCAACAACTCTTTGTCTTCTGGGTTTCTTTCCCACAAGTCTGTTAGTAATAAAACATATAAAAGAAAAAAGGAAAGGGAACGTAAAATCGGATTTAAAAAAAAAAAAAAAAAAAAGAGAGAGAGAAAAAAGGAAAGAATCGCATACACTGTGGCAATCGCTGTCGTATACTTGGGTTGATCGCGTAAAACTAAAAGCGGGAGTCAATACACGTTCAAAAGATGGCCTAAAAGTTATCCAACTCTAGCGGGGAATATTAAACAGGAGGACTGGGTAAAGGGGCAAAAGCTTCAACAGATCTGAAACGCTATAACGAAACGCGCAAATAACAGTCTGCTACAAGATATTTTCGCGAACATAGAAAAATACGAGTGTCTATTTACAAAACAAACGATAAATTTCTCTCGCGCTCTCTCTCTCTCTCTCTCTCTCTTTTCTCCTTCTACTTTTTCACACATACACTCTCTCATTCATTTACTCACTCACTCACTCACTCTCTCACTCTCTCACTCACTCACTCTCTCTCTCTCTCTCTCTCTCTCTCTTGCGCGCGCGTATATGCTGTTTTCTCTTCACCTCCCATCAACAGGGGTGTCCAAAATCCAAAAGGTAAACCAAACAGAAAAAAGAAACGCATACGCGTCTCCGGTTCACGCGGCGGAGACGGCTGCGCGCCAAATACAAAAGGTCCGCTTCGAATGGCCCGCCTCCGATTCAGAGACGAAACCATCGACAGCGTTTTAAACTCGTCCACTCGACAATCGGTTTATTTCATTTTGTTTTTTTGTTGTTTTTCTTTTTTTTTTTTTTTCTTTTAAATCGCCATGACCGATCAACGTTCGTCGGTATCAGTATCGACGCGATCGCATCGAAATTTCCTCTTTCTCTTCTTGCACGCAGCTCGCGGAGCGATTTCTCTCTATCCGGTTGATTCTATTACTACCGACTGACTTTCATCAAAGAAATCTCGGTCGTTTAAAGTTACGAACGACGAGCAAACGACACGAACTGGACGAACGTCGTCGCCCTCACAATGGGCACTCGAATTTCGGGGTTCCGCTTCTTCTTCTTCTTCTTTTTTTTTTTTTTTTTTTCCTTCTTTATTCACACGCATGTTTCTTATTACGTTTTTTTTTCTTTTTTTTTCTTTTTTTCCTTTTTGTTGAACTCTCCATCTACGTGTGGTACGGTTTATCGTAACGTGAACTGCTTTCTTTGTGTCTCCTCTGCTATGTGTATATACGTACGAATGAATAATACAGCCTGTATATCTGTGTATGTGTAGATGAATGTGTGTGTGTGTGTGTGTGTTTGTGTGTGTGTTTGTATGTGTGTGAAGATGCATCGTAACATGCCGCGTAAGAATCGGTGTCGCGTTCGCTCGTTCCTTACTGTGCCGTACTATGCAGAGTCCGCAAAATGCGACTCGCGAATATTCGTGGCGCGAGTTACGCGATAAAATAAACCGACGACAAACTGACAGACAGCAAGTAGACGAAGGAGCGGCAACGACGCCTCGCTTAGGTCATATATCGCATCACTGCGCGGAGCGCGTACAACAGCTCCGCTTGCATTCTCGCTTCCAGGATCATCAGGTTCACGTGCACCTGGAAAGAAATAACAAACAGCGTGTTAACAAAGCACAGTTAGCCTTGCACTTTACAAGGCCAAGTGGATCTTATAGGAAATCTAATTCAATGATAGATCGTGTGTGTGTGTGCATGTCGGTATTTCGTGTTAACCTCTTGCGCTGGAATCACGTGCCACGCACGTCAAGAACTTTTTGTCCCAAAATTGCAACGTTTTCAATAATTTCTATCGTTTTTACTTTTCAATAATTTCTATCCAGTGATATCATACACCGACGAGTTCAAAAAAACAAAAAAAAAAAAAGGGAAAAAGGCGACGAATTATTGTATACGATTTGGTCACTCGTTATGGTCCGCAGTCAGTTGTCCAGCCGCAAGTGGTGGAAAGAGAAATTCGAAAATTCGGAAATGAAATTACCGCGGGAATTGTTGAAGAATTAGGACATCGAATTAACAATATCATTTATCCCACTTCCCTCTATATATAAACAAACAAACAAAGAAATACTATCGAGTGTGAATAAATAAATAAATAAATAAAGCAAAGCTGCGTATTCGAATTTCAAACGATAAAGTAAATCAACTTTAGCATACAGATACTGAGTCACTGCGATAACACGTGAAACCGAAATGCATACGCCACTCAGGGAAATCATATGTAAATAGCATTATGCATATCTCCTGACGTAAACAAACGAGCAAAGCGATAAACAGGATCGAGGTAAGACCGCTACCAACCTTCTCGCTGTGTTTGAACTCCCTCATTACGCGATCGTAGTCCCTTTTCGTCACACGTTCCGGATAGCAAACGGCGCTTTTGATAAACGTCTTCAGGCTACGCTCGAGCAGCTGGTTCACCTCGTTGTAGTCGTAATCGTCGTGCCTGATGCCGAACATACATTGAATGTAGTTCCAGATCGCTCGTCTGAAACGGGACGTGTCCACCTTGCTGTGCGTGCCCATTGTGTAGTAGGTAAGGTTGTAGGCTGTCTTGAACTTATCGTCGAGGAGATTGCCGACGTCGTTGTAGAGGCGATTCACCAGCGAGTAGCCATGATCGTCCCAGGAATAGTCCTGCACCCGGAACGTTGGTATGTCGTTCAGTTGACCACGCTGAAAACGAGAAATCGATTGTCGATGGTCAGGTTTATATAGGCTTTACAACTTTAGCTAATATAGGAAACAACGCAGGTATCAAAATTCAGAGTTTTTCAAAAAGTGAAGACATAACTTGTCATCGCTTTAAATCATTTGCAAAATTTGATCCTTTTTTTTTCCCCCCTCGTCAAACGCGAGCATGGCGAAATTTTCTATTTCTTTGCATTATCTGTTGAATATATAATTTGGAGATAATGTGCAAGTGTAACGTCTTTTTTTAATACGTTTTGCTTTTATTTTTAAATAGAGTGTACAACGGTGTGTGCGTGAGTGAAAAATTTTATGTTCGACACTTTTAATGCTTTCTACAAACGTTGGATCTACCGGTGATTATTATCTTTTATCGCTATTGATGATTAATTACAAATTTTACATTGCACACCAAATTGCACATAGAACATTTGGCGTACAGAACATTTTGGCACGCAAGACCGGCATGCACAGTGTTTTTCTACAAGGACTCTTCAATTAGAGAAAAAGATAATAATAATTTACGATACCTGTCGAAAGTTTGGATACATTTTTCCTTCATATACTTCATTATATAATTCCTGTACATAATTTGCCTGTATTGTACAACGACAGATATATTTCAATACTTAGAAAAATACTCAAGGTAAGGGAATCAGTAAGTAACAATTGCCAAAGATAATTACATTTATCGCAAAAATACGGAGGAGGGGGGAGGGAGGGGGCTTCATTTCGCGTAATCGTTTCAAGAAAATATTGTTCTAAACTTATTATTAATGGAAGCGTAATGGGACAATCCAAACGTTTAACTAGTAGCGTAATGCCGTGCAATTAGTAGAGTAATGGAATAACGTTTTTCTTTCCCTCGCTGGTGAATTCGATCACGTCACGTGTTTAAGGCTAAACTGCTCGATGTCGGGAGGACACACATAATGTCGTAAATATTCATGATAAAGCAGTGGTAAACGGTAATCGAATAGACGAAACTTACATATTCATTGGCGGGCTTGAAACGTCGCCTTGAAAACTTTCGAATCAGCCTCGCGAATTATGATACCGATAGCGGTATATATCCTTGTTTTGACCACGATTCTCAATTCTCACGTGTTGTTGAAATAATATATGGAAATATATTGAAGTCAGAAAGACTTCGATCACATGTTTTTCACTCGTAATTATTATAGTCGTTATCAGGTCAGAGACTAATAATTTTGAAAACCAAATAGAAATTTGTTGACTGTATAAGTGTTCGTTTATTAAATGATATTGCGATGAGTGTTTTGATAATAAAAACTAAGTAGAAATCTGTTGAATGCTATGGCATGTGCTCTACATTGAATATTTTTGCGTTCTATATTATACACATTTGTAGTTATTATACACATATGTAATAGTAGTTCTATATTATAGTTGAATGCTATGGCATGTGCTCTACATTGATATTTTTGCGTTCTATATTATGCACATTTGTAGTTGTTATACACATATGTAATAGTAGTTCTATATTATAGTTGAATGCTATGGCATGTGCTCTACATTGATATTTTTGCGTTCTATATTATGCACATTTGTAGTTGTTATACACATATGTAATAGTAGTTCTATATTATAGTTGAATGCTATGGCATGTGCTCTACATTGATATTTTTGCGTTCTATATTATACACATTTGTAGTTATTATACACATATGTATAATAGTAGTTAATATGTATAATTAACATTTGGAATCGGTCGCTTACATTCCCAAAAACATAAATTTTCATAAAAATCCGCAATTTATCTTCATCGCCGCCGAATGACGAAGAAAGATCAGCGAAATTTCCAATAAATTAATCCACTGCGAGCCAACATTTCATCGGCAATTCTTATCGGTCGATTTCTATTTATCAGAGTTTACTTTCTAACGTTGGAGCTACGAAAGTGAATTCCAAACGTTCTACAAATCCAAGGAAATTGAAGGAAATTAAAGTGTAATGTTACGATATACTGCCGTGATTAAATTGTTCAATTCACTACGGATTAATAAATGAAACTCACCTTGGCGAAGTCTTGATAGATGAACGTAGGATCCTCGATGAAATGGCCGATGTCAGAATCGAGAACGGAACTGCTACGCTGTGGCGCCGCGGCCAATTCGGCGGACTGCGTTTCCACGGTCTCGAATCTTTTCGACAGCTCCTCCTGCGTGATCTGGTAGGATTCCGACTTCTCGGAGAGACGTTTCATACGTTCCATCAGCGCCTCGACGCCGACTTCTTGCTCGCCTACTATACTCGGCGATGATGGCGGCGACGGCATGTTTTCTGCACAAATTCGAACGACATCTCCAGCTATTAAGCGTCCAGTTTCGAACTGTGTAATACGTATTAACGTATTTTATTTTAAGCTACTTTCTTATCATATGTACTACTTTTATATACTGTCTATACTTTTATATACTGTTATACTATTATTTTACTACTTTTATTCACTACTATTATGCTAAGTTTTTGTTTCTTTTCTATATGTTTGTAGATTATACAATACTGTGATTTTTCCACCACATTTTGATACCGATATTTATATCGTTAGATATTTATTGTCATGGGCTATCATCTTATGTGCGCAAATGCACTTGTATTGTGTCTGCTTATGACTGGTACTGACTGAAACAGGTCCCCGAAATTAACGAATTGTTAAATCCACGTTCTCAAACGCGAGCGTGTAATTGTTTATTCGTCGTGTGCAGAAATGTCCATATCCGTCTTTTATACAAGGTTCGTCCGTTTGCCTCGGCAGACAAGATTTATTTTTATTGCGCGCGCTCCGGAAAATTATGAGATTCTTAGTTTTCTTAATTAAGACACTGTGCTTGTCTGTTCGTATTTATTTAAACGTCTGTGAAATAGAAACGTCTACTTGTTATCGTTATCCGTTGAAGTACCGACACAGATAATTACACGTCGCTGCTGCCCCGTGAACAATTTAAGAAATACAAAAATACGAATTCTGGAGCGCAGACAACTATCGCTAATATTTTGTTTTCCATTGGAACGAACCACACGTCTGTTAGACAGCGTCTGTTAGATCGTGTCTATCAGCAGTTGGTAAACGTTGGTAAAAGTCGTTGAACTTCAAGAACGGAGATACCTACTTGTTTTCATAAACGCAAAACATAGAGAAAGAGAGAGAGAAAGAGAGAGAAAAGGAGCAGAAAATAAAATTAAAAATCGGTGATTTATAGCGCGACTCGATATTATAAATACCGTTTTAGAAATTCATAGCTATAATGAAACGATAATGACATGCAGTAGAATGTAGTTAATGATATTCAGCCGTCGTGAGTGTTTGAATTTATGTTGTTTAGGTCGCGCGGTACTGAGGGAATTTTAAACGATCGGCGACCGACTTACCAGTCTTGCCGTCGCCATTGGGTATCTTCTTCGGACTACTGGAAAGCTTGTCTTTGGCAGTTGGTACGTTATTGCTATTATCCTGGATGTTCTCTTTGTAATGGTGGCCGGCCACGTTGTCCAGTTCCTCGTTGATGCCGCAGGAGAACACGAAAGACGAAAGGGAGTGGAAGTGGGCCAGAAGAACTATCGCGTGAACCACCTCGGCTAAGGACCAACTGTCCGCGCCTTTGGTCAGTTTCTGTAAATTGGAAAGATCAACCGATTTGTTCTTGCTTCGTGAAAGAAAATAAAATTACTGAATTAACAAAATAATCGACGAAAATTTGCTAAGTGTTGCTGAATTAAATGCAACATTCACTAAATGAAATCAGACGACTAGAAACGATCGACTTGTAAACTTGTACTGTAGTACAACACAGTGTGTTTAACCACTTGCGCTGGGCAACTGATTGCGGACCATAACGAGTGACCAAACCGTCACACAATAATTCGTCGCTTTCTTTTTCAACTCGTCGGTGTATATCACTGGAGTTATTATGATATCACTGGAATTTGTTATTTGTTTTGCCCGGGTTGTACTTAAATATACTTAAAATTGAGAAAGTATTGCAATTTTGCACGTCATTCCAGCGCAAGAGGTTAATACGTTGTACTAACATGTATATAACGAATATAAAAGTGTATCAATTGTTAAACCGAGGATTTAGGATTAATCTTGCTAACAAACTAACCTCGATGTGCGTTTTGTTCAGCAACCACGGCCTGTGAGCTAAAATCTTATTGATCTCATAGAGATCTTGCAGTTTCCCTGGGATTGACTTCAATCCTCGAAGCCACGATGGATCACCGCCTTGGAGGATGAACTCTCCCTTCTGCAGATTTATGAGATAGCTGCACTGATGCCTACCGGCAGCCTAAAAAAAAAAACAAAAAACAAAAGATAAAATTCGTAATTTTATTTACTTTTCACTTTTGTCGAAGAATAATTAATTCAAGAATAATCTTATTCCAACAATAATCAATACACTGTCAAGATGGCGTCGCTGGTGATAGCGTGATAATATTTTAGAACGGTCAAACTAAAAGGAATTAATAAAATTCAAATATCTGGAGACTTAGCAAAATTTATAACTTGTGTAAAAGCTGAATGTTTAATTCTGACAAGATACTACTGCAATAGATTTGCTATTTTCTGTTATACCGCGTTAAATTTTGTTTTTTTCCCTTCCGTTAAAACCACACAAGTCCGTGGAAAGAGTCTTCTCTAAAACCGAAAGGGGGTGTGTATAAGGGAGTAAAGAGCGTCGGAGGCGAACACATACGGCGCGTTTCATCCGCGTGAGGCGACTAACTTCCAAAGAGACCGCCGAAAGAAAGAGTCCTCGAGCGTGGAGACAGCCAGGGGGTAGAGAGATCAACGAAAAAGAAGAAAAAAAAAAGAAATAGGGGGAGAAAGCGTCGAGGGATGCTGCCGGAGGAGAGACAAATTGCCGACGACGCGACGTATCGAGGCGCGAAATTGAGCAAGAGCACATCGATCGTGTACATTGCGCTCCCTATACTGCCACGCTCTCTAACACGACACATGGACACGACGAGAAAAAAAGAAAAAGGACTTCCAACTCTCGAGCGACTCCCTTCATTGCGATATTTCCCTATCGCAAATTTTCCTGGCTCAATAATAAATTACGATCCATTTTCACCCTTCTTCGAACTGCTCACGCAACGTGCGTTTGCGACTGCTCGTTTGCAAGTGTTTGAACATGAATGTGAATATATTATTATAAAACATTCTGACGTTTTGTTATAATATCTGTTATCATTATATTGAGGAAAATTTGAAATTAATTTGAAAATTTATATAACAGTTATAGGATATTTGTTGCAATATATATATATATATATATATTTAGTAAGCGTATAGTATGAAGTTTGAAATAAATTTAAAATTATATATGAAAGTTATATTTATAACCTTAAAATTATTTGAAGCTCGTATGTGCCACAATCCATTACGTCAATGATCAGTGGGACCTTTTATTATATGATTAAGATGACTATTCATACCAATCTTTTACTATGTATATGTTTATAATAAATATCTTGTAACTTTTATATATATATATATATATATATATATATATATATTCAGATAGTTTTGAAATTTCGCCTCTCATTACTATCCTAGCGAAATTTCAAAATGTTTTGTATAATAAACATAATACAGTTGAATAAGTTCTATGTATACTCCAAGTACATTCGATCTGATGTTTATCTTCAAAATTACGAATAATTATATTGTTTTATTTATGTTTTTGTCACATTAAAAAATTCTATCGAATATATGTTCACATTTTCAGTAAGTTCATTGTATATCAGACCTAATGTTCATCCTCAAAATTATGAACAATTATAACTATTACATCGACTGACTGTTCTGGAATTTTTGGACTAGTATTGCAACAAGTGTAGTAAGCAATTCATTTCCTGATGTTCGATTAGACGTTTCAAATCAAAGATCACATAGTTTAACACTATTACTCCGCACTATACATAATTTATTCCCGCTTTCTCATGTATATATTTATTATTGTCTTTGCATTTAAAAGTCGCAGACGAGGAACATGACAAGTCACACTTCCTGCCTTTCACGCGACAGCGATTTTAAAATTCAACACACCGTCCAACAAATTTTTTGCATTTCTACGGCCAAACAAATATTTTAATTGAACGCGCAATTTGCATAAATATCCGCAGTCCAATTGTGAATCAGAAAGGAGAAAGGAACCACTGTCGAATCCAATGTGCGATACGTTCGATATTGAAACTTTGAAAAAAAAAAAAACAGAGAGAGAGAGACCAACTCGTTTCGAGTTGTAAAGACGAAACGGGCGAACTTGCTGAAAACTAATCGACATTGTGACCTCGCCTATTGTACCACGTTGGAAAACAACATGGCGAGAAAGAGGGGACGTGACTACATTGGCGAAATAACGTGGCTCGATCGGGTTCTTCTTATTGGTTTGTTTTGATCGCGCTGGAATTACATCAGAAATTCAAATGACCAGCGATGGAACAAGTATGTATTGGGAAAGCGGATAGGAGACTACGTAGAATAGGTGGACGAACGGCTGAGGAAAACGGGGAACAGGACGTGGGATGATGAAGCGCGTAAACAAGACACGTGTTTACCATAGCCGTAGATCGATCACGACTCAAGAGCCGTGATAAGCGATAAGAGAAGTCTGCGAACACGAGGCAACCCTTTATGGCAACTCTGAAATTTTTTTTGCCCGCCAACCCCCTGCTGGCTGCGGGGTTGAGCGAATCGAAGATAAAAGGGAGGACGAAGACTAACGAATCGTCTCTTGTTTCCATTTCAAAAATAGCTTCATCTCGCGTTCAGAACCGCGAGTAAATCATTTATCTGTTATTTGAGTCGATTTTCATTGGAGCAAAGTAATAGCAAATAACCTGAGTATATTGGGCTGAGAATTTTTAGATTATCTCATTGAATAAAGCTCTGTAATAACCTAATCTACAACATATTTACTTATTCTATAAAATCGGAAAGCTATTCGAGAAATTATTTATAAAAATGGATACGAGATACGAGGATGAAAATGAAGAATTTACTTTACTTGATAGCTAAATAATGACATGATCAGTTGCTCGTTCAAATAAACTAGCACAAGGCTAATTTTCTAATATATTATTCAGGTTCGCTTGTATCATTTAATTGGGCATTATTCGATCATCTTATTTAGCTAGACGTTTCATTTAATTCATTTAATTCTTCGTGGAAATAATTTTTCTCTACATTGTACAAAATAACGTCTCATTTTACTTTTACTTAAATAATTTCTGAAATCCTTGTATATCGATAAATAATCTCATCACAGGTTCTTACGTCAGATTATTTGTTACTTTGTTCGAATAATTGAGTCAACTCGAGCAAAAAAGATTATCTCGAGACGATCTATTTAACTCTCTACACTGAAAAAATTTCCAAAACGACAATAATAAATTAGTCGAGATAACTCACTGCTTCAAACTGTTATGTTCTACTTTGCTCCAAATGAAATGTGGTTGAATCTGCTGCAGACCTCGAACGAGACAATCGAAGAGGATGGATGTAGAAAGCAGCTAGCATAACCCGTTGAGAAAACAATTTTCTTGGAATTTCTTTTTTAGAGCAGGAAAGCTGTTAAAGAAATGAAACATGGTGGTCTGTGCTTTCTAACGAAGTTGCAATTTTTCTGTTTTTTTTTTTTTTTTCCTTTAAGCAAGTTTTTTTTTTAGGAAATATTTCGAGAAGTTTTTTCCATCTGTCGAACGATAAATTTCGTCGAGAAGTGGATACAACAATCTCGCGAACGAGTGATAAGTCATGGTAATGCGCGAGATAATTTCGAATACCAGTGTAACAGCAGATGATGATACCAACGGCACGTGTACCCTCGTTAAAAATTGATACAACCACAGGCAGATGAGGTTTTCCTCTGTCGATATTGCATTATTCCCTCGAAAATTTGATTTATATACCGGCAATAATAATTACATTGCGTAAATCAAATTTTAGAGCGAATGATGCAATACTGACAAAATACAAAACGATCTGCGAGCAGTGTAGCACAAGAGTACATTTTGGAGATCATAACAGATTAAAATATAGTAAAATTTTAATTACGTCGTAAAATTTTAATTTCGTCGAAAAATTTAATAGTACGTCGCAAAATATTATGTATATTATGGGCCTGTTGAGTACTTTTTATCTCAGTCTGTTATCCAGTATGTCATTTGCATAGTCGAACACTTTTTAGTCGACGAAATTTATTTTATCGTTCTAATCAACGTGTTAATGAACCACGAAATGACAACTAAATTAATCAATTAATTAACAAGAACAAAGTTGTACAATACATATTATCCTGTATTATTTTGTATTTCATGTACAAGTCTTTACAAACTGTTCAAGAAATTTTTATAATTTGAATGAAAAAGTTCCCATAAATTTCATGAATGATAAACTCTACGAATGTTTTCATATGTAAAATATGTGTAATATTATAAATAATATTATCAAATGCTTTCATACGTCAAATATGTAAAATATTATTTATCTATATAAGACACAGTAACTTCAATCAAATTTGAACTACTATGAACTCTACTATGAACAAATATGTGTCATAATACACAAAATGTTTAACTCTACCATATCTTTCCACAAATTGTGCTATAAATTTCGAAAAAAAAACATTTCCATAAATCCTAATCGTATACACGTACATATATCTTTAATTAGCTCTCTTAACTCAAGAAACATTTGTCGTAATGTCAGACAGTGAATTTTTATGCAAATTTCTATTTCTGTGAATGATACTACAGAACATCTCAATGATTCTTCCGACGACTTTTGCACGCTGGCAAATCTCGCGAATCTCGATCCAAGAGTCACTCCAGGTGAAATGTTTACAGGTAGGAAAGCTGTTCTTTTTTTCAGATATCTTATCGCTTTATCGTCTGCCGCCTACCCTCTCTGTCCCTTTCGATACAAGGCTTTCAATAATCTCTTCCTCTTCCCCGCGACCCTTTTCCCACGAACAACGTCAACGTGTTATCAACGTTCGATAAAGCTGGTTTTCGGCTCGTTCAAAACAGCAATATTTCGTGCGCGACTACTTTTACTAGGCACAGGCGGAATAGTTATCGCGTTATCACGTGCACCGTGACATTCATCTGTTTTAGTGATTGGATCAAATGTCACGAAACGAGCACTCCGCGAACTCGCCTTCAACGTTGAAATTAAAATTGAAAATTTTGAAACGACTCGTGGCTGGCTAACTTGCTAAGTTTAGTCGCACGTAGTTTGAAATTTCTACAGAAAAAGGTTTGCAAATTTGTCACACCAACATTCTGTCATGTATTTCATAAATTTTTTTAATAATATTACACGTTATCTATCTAATTTTACCGTAAGACACGACAATTAGCCCGAAATAATTCAATTTCAATTAGATTGAAAAAGAAAGTATTAATTAATTCTATTTTTGTATCTCAAGAAAAATAAAAAACACATAATAAACGAATACTATGTCGCTTTATATAAGACGAGGACAAAGTAGTAAAATTGCAAGTGTGACAGTGTCCGTTACCTGTTACCGGACACTTGCAAATCTTTATCCGGCAAAAAGCCGCAAGTAATCTACGTACAATCGACGATCAGGATTGCTCGCTGCAATTCCCAAATGCTGGATTACCAATCTACCAACGCAGGAAGTCACAGCCTCGATGCAATATCCTATCTACAGTCCGCCTAATCAGCCGAACAACTACGAATCTACACAACCCAATTTCGATTCGTTTCTACGTCAGACCGATGAATCCCTCCTCCATCATCGGGGGGCTTGTTCGCTGTTGTGCACGCGCGTCGAATGTTTAATTTCACAGCGATAAAAAGCGAACAGCCGACGCACGATAATAGTATTCTTTCGGAAACTAAAGCTAAGCTCGCAGTTTATTTATAATACACAACACATAGACATTATTTAGAAAATAGTCTAACGATCCGTGGCTACGTAGAGTAAAGGTCAATGGGTAAAATTGTTTATCACTGAAAGTAAAACATCACACAGATACAGGGTGATTCAGACGATTTTGTAACAAATCGATATATTTTTATCGGTTGAAACAAAAAAAATCTTTGAAAAGTGAAATTATCATTCCTTCTTCTCGTTCTTCTAAACAGAAACGTATCCGTTTCTTGCATAGATCAAATCCTTCCGTCATTCTAAAATTAATTATACAATCGAAAAATGCTTCAAACATTCTTCCAATCTTAATTTTGTAAAACTCGTTTCGTGCGAGTACCTAACTTTTAATGCTTGTTCCGTGCATGTACCTAATCCAACTGTTAAACTTGTTTTCCTTATCATTCCTTATGAAATGTCATTCGTCAAATTTCCATCGCGTTGCTACGACACATTTTTCAGACTAACGATTAGGTTCGATGCGCGCGCGAAAGAAAAAGGAATGATTTTCAATTCTAAATGTCGTTTCAGCAATAAGAGTACATACGATCGTGCTCGTTACGATAGCCTGTAGAAATGTATGATCTAGTTTATAATTTTTCACCACGAAATGAGCCGTTCGAGCGGCGGAGAACACATAACGTTACGAAACCCGTTGCACTTGCCTGGTTTCTTTGATAATCTTTGGCCCAACGACCCGTTCGACGAGGGACGACCGTGGAACAACTTGGAAAAAGGCAAACGACGATGTGCTCCGAGAGAATACTCGGCGATAATCGCTCTGTTTGTCGCGCGCGAAAATATTGTAATTGTGAACACGTGAACAAACATGTTTCCGTCGATCACATGTATGTATGTACAGCAATTTCTTCACGCGACTATCGTAATCGACAATAATAGAATAGAGGAACATACTTTCAGCAACTGCTTGACGTTGACGATCGTGTGTTGTAACTGGTTGATATTTGTACGTGCAATTGAGAGGAAACATTTAGCTTCAATAGTTTTGGCAAAACTATTTATATTTGAACAAGCATCCATTGGATTATAACATTGAAATGAAACAGCAGGTTCAAATAGGGAAGATAAATATTTTTTTTAAATAAATAATATTTCCATTAATAATAATATACTGATGCGTGTATTATTGTATATAAATTTACTATACATAATATAATCAAAGATCTAATGTCTGTTAAAATATAACATCCAAATTAAAGAATTTTTTAAAATTTTCAATGCAATCTGATCATCTGCCACGCTCTTTTTAAATAAACTACTCCGAAAAAAAAGCACCTGAAGAGACGCGAATCATTTGAAATAATTAAGAGATCATGAAAGTTAAATAAATCCGTGTACGATAACTCTGAAGAAACTGATTTTCCTCGTACTTTCATAAAGTAAGTTTCATGACTATTACGTAATGCGCGCCTCCGATTAGAATTCATATTTGGAAACTGATCTTCCCAACGTTAATCTCATTAGTATTGGTTCATATAATGACGAGTTTTTCCACGCGTAATCGGTAAGGATCTCGCATTTGAAACATTTCTTCCCGCGTTTTCTCTACATTTCTCATTATTAACATACAGTCTTTGATACTCAATACATTATCCTCTTTGAATCACTAATAAGTAGATTAAGTGAGTTATTAATTACTTAAATTATCAGTAATTAGATACTAGTAGTATGGACAATAAACTAAAACGCTTGATCCTACTAAACATTATTCATGTAGAAATATTTAGTATTTTCCTTGAACTCGAAAAAAAAGTCGTTCGAAATTGCTGCTGCGCTAAAAAGACTTCAATGCAACTATTCTCTTCTCTTAATATACAAAACTGAAGACTTGTGCAAAGAAAAGAAAAAATAAACTCTACTCTCCAAATTTAATTTCATTCTTTTGCAAGAAAAAATTGTAATGAAACAACGGATGACTTAACCTTCGCTATCTACCAGCGTTTCTAAATTAATAGACATCGCGATCGTCTCTCCCTGAGGAAAATGGTGTTCCAGAGGAGATCCAGACGTTTACGAGAGGAATTTTCTCCTCTTTCACCCCTCTCTGTGTTAGCCAGATGACGTTATCGCCAAAGAAAAAAGGAGTCGCCGCTATTACGGCGAATTAGATAAAGAGAAAGAGCGGCGATGCACTCACCATAATGGCGATGAGATGCCTATAGTCGTAAGGAAGCGGTCCGTCACCCCGCAGGATGAAATGTTGGGTACGGAGGAAGTGCTCCAAGTACGAAGGATGCGAGGCCATCACCCTTGAGACATGGTCCAGCCTGTTATTCTGGAGGAACGCGTCCATCAACAGAATATGAGTCTGTAAGAAATGAAAAAAAAAATGGAAACAGTTAGTAAGATTTGATTAAACAGAAAAATGCGAGAGATTGATTAAAATTGTCAATTTTTTTTATATATAAATACATTATTTCGCACTTTTATGGATTAGAAAGTATTTGTATTTATGAGTGATTGTCCTTAACCTAGATATGAATTTTCTACCATATTTCCTTCAAATACATAGTTAAACTCTATTAAAACTGTTAAAAGCATTACTGAGTATTACCAGCTGATTAATCTAAAAATTTGATTGTCAATTTTGAAGAATAGCACAAACATGTATTGCAAAAATAATGTAAAATAATAATGTATTGTGAAAATAATGTTTATAATATTAATATTATAACATATTACATAAAAATATAAAATATAATAACGTAATAATATCATAAAAATATAATAAAATTATGTTTCATTCATGCTCCGAAAAGAAGCTTCAACTTTGTCTAATATTTTGAAAATAAATCTCTCCTTCGTGAAAGCAATGCTTATGAAAAACTAAAACTCGAAATTCTGCGACACGTTGCTCTTACTGTCAACCCGCTACTCCGCTGTTTTTTCTCGAATCATTTGATCAATATTAACAAACTATACGTAGCTTTTAAATATTTGGTCTTAGCGTCTAATACAATTATACTTCGAAGCAGTGAACAAAATGTTGCCAGAAAGAAACGCGAATAACGATATGTGGAATTCGTTTAATCACGCTGTACACACATATGTATATATGTGTTGCGCACGTGATGATTTATCGTGGAAATTGGCGCGACGTAACGTATGCAAATGGCATAATCGCGTTAATGACATAATCGTGTTTACCGCGGGATTTGGAACAGGAAAATTGGGTCACTCGGAAGCAAATCTCGAAATCGAGCGGTCGACTTTCATCATCCCGAACGTGGCACGCACGTCAGAGTCTTCGCGTCTGATATCACTTGCACTCGCGTGAACGTGTTTAACGTGTCAATGTCACATATACGTGTGTCGGTGTACTCGTATTGACACCATCGTACACGGCAGAAAAAAACCACGAAACCGATAGACGTTAATAAAATTCGTTTCTCGAAACGCAGACGCAGCCTCTAAACATAGATCTTACGCATCGAGGTCGCTCTTTGGAACAACACCCTTTCGCTCTGAAGGGGCAACTCTTCTTTCTTCTACCTGGCCGCCAGTGAATTACGAGCCGGTGTTCTCCCTCGTTTAGTCGAAAGTCAGAGCTCTTAACGACTGATGGAAGTTCACGCCGGTATTTTCGATGTTCAACCATTTTCACTGGGCAACTGACTGCGGACCATAACGAGTGACCAAACCAGTATACAATAATTTGTCGCTTTCTTTTTGAACACGTCGGTGTGATATCACCGGATAGAAATTATTGAAAAGTAATAAATAAATTTATTGCTTTGCCTGGGTTGTACTTGAATATATATTTGAAATATATATTTTAGGAAATATTGCAAAAAATTCTTAACGTGCGTGGCAAGAAGTTAACTAGTACTACTGTTGGTTATCATAAGAAGAGGGTGAGATATCAGAATCGCTGATTTAAGTGAAATTTTTAACGGGATTCATTGTAATTGATATAACACATAAGTTTTCATTGTATGAATTATTATATTTTGATATCCATTGATTCTAACTAAATAGGCTGAGATATTTAATTTAATAGATGTCAAAAATCTCACTGTTGTGAGTTGGTTTCAATATTTTGTTCGACAAAAGTTGACGAAAACAAATTTTTATAATTTTTATAAAACAAGGTACTCGATATTTCTTTCATATATCCATGATATGAAGCTATTTAGATTTCTCAATGAATTTTTACCAACTTCAATTTTATATTGCACTTTGCCAATGCTTCTCTGCAAAAATTAACAATAATTCTGATTGTATGATAATGCCTCTTGCTCGACCACCGAATGTTTTTCAAGTTCCACTGATCAGGATGTCCAAGTCCACGTCCTTTATCGATTGTTTTTCACCAGGAGGGAACCGGAGAGAAAAACAGTCGGCATTCAGACACGATCGCCGGTTGTACGAGCGCGATATATTAATGCGAACAGTTACCGACCTTGTCGTGGGTCGACGACCCGCGCCTGTACAAATTAAACGGGAAAGACATTTCACCGGGGATAGGCGAGCTTTCGCCACGCGAGGAATATCAATTTCGACGATGTGGCGTCGATCGATCGCGCAGGATCGACGAAGGATCGACTAGAAGATCGCTAGGCGTGTAGTGTCGAACAGACTGCGTATTTTTCATACTTTATCTTCGATATAACTGAAGAAATGGCGACTAATTTCGCGAGTATTCGTTTAATGTAAAATACGAAACACGACTACCAAATTCTATCACAATTCTCGTGGCTTTCGAGATTTTCAAAAGCCGAAATTCCTTTTAGGAATCATTCGGAATTATACCAAGTACAATGTCACGAATAATTGTTTATATAAAATACTAAATATTAATACTGAATCCTATCAAAATCCTCGTGACTTTCAGAAACTCTCAAGAATCATACTCGAATCTGTATTTAAAGGTACATATGTACATGAAGTGTCTCATCAGTAGCTACGTGAATGTATTCAAAAGCTATGTAAAAGATTATTTTAAATTTCGGATGTCTTGATGAGCAATTCATAAAATAAATATATGATTCTAATATAATATTAATATAATATTAAATATTATAATAATATAACATAAATATAATATTGTCCTATATGATATTAAATAATACTAACGACTGTCAAATCCTGCCATAACTCTCAAGACTTCCAAGACGATCGAGACTAGATTTAAGATTCTCAGAACTCGAAAGAATTCTCGAGAATCGTACTCAAAACGATTCGAATTTTGTCATCAAACGTATAATAAAGATTCGAAGTTACTTGAAATGTCTTATTGTAAGGTTTTATCACTAGCTACGCCTGCTCAAAAGTAGATAACCATGGGTTTCGAATGTCTTGACTATCAAATATTACAATTCTCGTGATTCTCAAGATTTCCAAAACGAACAAGATCGTCAGAATTCACAAGAAGAATCGTACTGGAAACGATTCGAATTTTGTCGTCGAATATACGATACAGATTCGAAGCTGAATTACACTGGAGTGTTGGAAAACCTCTTTCTTTCGCACGATCGAAAATATCAAAGGAACAGACCGTGACGAAACCTTACGCGCAAAAGCGTGCGCGAGCAACGTTAATGCTGTCAGTGGAAAAATATCGCGGACACGCGCCGATGCCTCTGCGTTTGAAACAGCTTGAACAGTTTTCAAAATAAGACGAAGGTGACGCGTGATAATCGGCGTTGATTCGCCAGTTCGTAACTTATCCGTTACATTTGGATTATCATCGATAATTATCTGGCAAGGCTGATATCTAGAGGCAGATTCCTGTGAAAACAACAAGAGTTATTTGTTCTGTTCTACGAAATGGCGGGAAAAGTGTCTAAGGTATAAAGTACGAAATTAATATCGTTCGTTAATGATAACAATCTTGGAAGAACTTGAGGACTTGTTCAATTATGAAGTACGCACAGTTGAATGTTTATAATTCGAAAATCTCTGTAAGACGAACATTTCCTTCATTCACTTTCGAGGTATAAACTTGCATTGACTCGTTATAATTATAAATTATATAAATTATGACTCGCCATAATTATAAATTATATAACTACATAACTTATAATTATATAACTATAAATTAATTTAGAAAATTTCAGATACTTTTTTGTTTATTATTTCCTTAACCTCTTGCGCTGGAATGACGTGGCACGCACGTCGAGAATTTTTTTGTTCCAAAATTGTAATATTTTCTCGGTTTTAAGTATATCCAAGTAAAACAAAATAGGCAAAGTAAATAATAGATTTGTTAAGTCACTTCTCAATAATTTTTATCCGGTGATATACCGACGAGTTCAAAAAGAAAGCAACGAGTTATTGTATAAGGGTTTGGTCACTCGTTATGGTCCGCAAATAGTTGCCAGCGCAAGTGGTTAATAACGTATTGTTAAAAAAATGTCTGTAATAATTATCAGTCTCAGATTTGTATTTGGAGTAAATTGATAATTTTTTTCCTCTACGGGTAAATATAAGAAATTCTGATTATACATTTGAATTATTTGTTACGTAAAAAATAATCTTGCCATACATATTTAATAATCTGTTTAAGCCCCACTGCTTCAATTCTATTAACGAAAATACAATAGTGCACAAATATCCGCAATCTATAATAGTGATGATAATAATCTTGCTATTTGTATATCTTCCTACGTATATTCGTTATATCGTTATTATTATTATTATGACATTTGGTAATTTACTTAGATTACATTTCTTTAATTCCATTAATGAAAACAGATATACTCCTTAAATAATAGTCCTTCTTGTTGCAATAAAACTCTGCCAAATGTATACGAAATGTTGTTTAACAAGTTCATGCTATTTATTAAACAATTCCATTACGAAAACTCGCTGTATACTAGTATTCAGTACTATTCTGCATCGCACTACGCAGTTCGCCTTATCAAATGAATTTTTACTTCTGCAACCGTGCGATATTAATAAGCAACCGATAGAAATCGAACAGTTTGCAACGTTGTTGCGCTAGCAAATTCCAGTAGAACAAACCAGTCTGGCTAAAAACAGCCAGTCTATGGAAATGAAGAAAAAAAAATACGACAGTTGAGTTTGTTAAGCGTTTGCGACGGTAATGACAGAGAACAGGATGAAAAGAGCTTAATCATTGCGACTTGACTTTTGACTAAACGATTCGATTTTGAATCGAAAACGAAACGCTGATTGTCGGCTTTTATTTCCACCGATTTTCGAACGAATTAGGAGCAGAAATTCTCCTAAAAATTCTCGATAATTGTGACAGAAACTTACAGATACCCCGTCACTTTGTCAAATTCTCTCTCGATATCGAAACTTCGGAGTAAATAACGTCTGCCAGCGAAAAGATCGACGACGCAGATAAAATCAAGTGGTTTCAACGTGGCTGAAGCCTGTCTGCCGTTGATAAATCTTCGTCAAAGATTACTTCGCGATTCGAATCGCACGGTGGAAGCGTCGACTCGACTTCGACGAAAATTAGAAGGCTGCTCGTTTCTCTCGATTTGTCAGAGAATTTGATGTAACTGCATTTGTGACATTTGTGTGAAATTTACGGGAATATGATGTCTCTTGGATGCGTTGAATATTTAACGTGAAGTTGACGAGTGCATAAGAGACAAAGTTGATCGGTTCGGATTCCAAGAGACTCGCTTGTTGAATTAGAGATAATTTGTGATGGTAATGTGTGAGTTCATCTTGGAATTTGTAATTTTTATGATATATAAAATTGATGAGAATAAGATCTTGTTGAGACGTTAAATATCGGGTTTGAACAGGCAACTGCATAAAAACATGAAGTTAATCAGTTTCAACTCTAAAAAGAAAAAAAAACTCGCTTATTGAATTACAGACAACTTGTAATCTTTATTAATACGTTATTAATACGTTGATTGACTTCACAAATTGAAATATATTTCATCTCTGTAATTTATCTTGAAATTTTGAACTGTCGATGCTCCCTTCTTACGAAAATAGAATTTTCTTTTTAAAGATGTTGCGTAGTTATTTAATCTTAATTGTCTCGTTATTTGTAAAATATAATTTAAAATTCGGTCAAAATATTTTTAAAAACGGACATGACTGTGTCTTTTCTTGGCCAAAAGATACGAACACTTAAACGAATCATAAATAACTTTCAATAAAAAAATTGTACAAATTTTCAATCTCAAAACTATAAAGAGAAAATTCTAAAAATTCGCGTCGTTATATCTTCCCTTTGGGTCTCTCAATTTTATGACTTTTTTCCAAGAAACTTAACAAATTTATAATTCTTGCTTGGTCCTTGACGATTTAATTTTAGAGGAACTCGTGGTTTCCTACTTTACTTCGAGATCTCCATCAAATAAAAATAAGGCTTGAATTTAACATTTTCTCGGCGGAATTTTTGAAATGACGATTGCGTGTAATTATTTACTAGAACTGTTATCATCATAGAAGTTTTATAAATAATCGTTATATAATTCTGTTATTTTAGCAATCGAACCAACCAACATGACTCATCTCAGACTTTCGTTTTTTTTACAAAGGCACGAATATTCTTTCGTCAAAATTAATATTAATTCCCGTTTGTATAAATCCATTTATTTCGATAATCATTTAAATCACAATGGTTGTTCTAGCGTTAACATGTACTCTCATTCGTTTCTTTATATTAAAACTAAAACCACCAAAGTGATCGAAATGGCCGATTTATAATTTCTGTCAGATATATTTTATAGACGTAACAACACTGTATCTTCAAAGATTTAAATAATTTTTTCTAAAATATATAAATGAACGCTCATATACATCGTATTATTATAAACTTTCTCTACTCTTTTGACTTGGACTGTTGTCACTGATGGAAATTTTATGTTTTAATCATCGGTGGTTAAATCATACTTCTGCCAAGTACATATGCCCGTGCCGTGCGTCAAGTGTTAGGAAACTTTAGGACAGTGAGATAAATCGTGAGATGAGGAAGAATTCAGCCCCCGTTAGCTCACGTTCGTTCGATCGTGAAACGAAGAGAGACAACACACTCACTCGCAAGACATTCTCCCGTGAGAATCGAAGGTGATCAGCTGCTGGCCAATTAAAAATAGCCGCACGCGTCATCAACGCGCAAACGTGTATTACTCAATTAACCCGTACGCGAGATTTGGCAAGATCTTCGCGGATTGTCCCGGCGAAGCCCTCGAAAGCTGCAGCCAGCGCGTACAACGCGCCACGAGGAGGAGAGAGGCCCTTTTGCTGCTCTCTTCCGCTGAACTCTTTTTCTTTTGGCAAGAAGCCCCTGGCATCGAGCCCACGCCAGTAGCTGCCTGAGACTTGCTGGCGAGCTCCCTTCGATCGTGTGTGTGTGTGTGTGTGTGTGTATTTCTCCGACGTGTTCTCCTTTCTCTTTCTTTTTCTTCTTGCTCTTCGTCTTTTTTGCTCTTCTTTGCGCTACCGCCTCGCGCCACTCGACCCCCCGAGGCTTCAAATCGTATGGAATTTTCCTTTCGACATGAAGGGATCTCTCCGCGGTTCGTTTTCGACTCGTGGCTCTCAAAACAAACGATCACTTCCCTTTTCGCCGATATTCTTGGCCCCGATTTCTCGCGAACGTAAACGACGTTTGGTTTCGTTTCACGATTCTTTTCGAGGGACTTTGGGACTACGCGTGTGTGTTTTTTAATCGTATGTCGATTCGAATAGAGAACTGCTCGAAATTGTGAATGTTTGCGTATGCCACGAAAATGTAGGAACTGTACAAGGTATTTAGAAAATATTCAGAATTCTATTTCTTTCAATATTCATCAGCTAAAACCTGCTGATGAATATTCACGTCTGTAAACACGTAACTACATCGTCTACTATTAATATATTCGGACATCACATTTTCATTTCGTATCATCAATGTTGTTCATTTGTATTACTGTTATTGAATTAATTTCTTACGAATTTCCAAATATTTATACATCAAGCAACTCTATAAAATGAACGCAACTTGCCCGTTATCCCATCTTTCATTCAAGTTCAAACCTCGCGAATTAAAATTTATATTTATATCTCTAGCAACGAGAAATGTTTCAATATATTAATCGATCGAACAAGATAATTTACAAAACTACAAATACAGCAATTGTTTGAACAAGTGACTACAATTTGTTCAAATTAAAATAATTATTTTCTCCCCTAGATAATTATTTGAGTTTTAAAGATTCAGAAGACACACAGTTCTAGAAAAAAAAAAAAAAAGAAAAATGAAAGAAAGAAAGAGCACAATGAATTCCGAAACACTTCAAGGATCCATTAAACATCGGCCGCAATCAGCTACTATCTCGAAACTTTCTAAAATTCTGACCCAACGCGGCCACTGTTGTGTCCCTACTTGAACATCAGCTGTGACACGAGCGATTCTCGACCTGTTTTTCTAGAGATACCACAACTCGAAGCTGACTAATGGCACTCTGAGACCTTATCTGAAACCTAAATGCAACCTCCGCTACGACTGGCCGACCCTTAACGACCGTTGTGTCACGTATTCATCGTTTCTACTTCATAAAATAATATCTCCTTCGCTGAATACGTACGAAGAAGACGTACGTTCGCTCGATCGCGTTGACAATCGGAACGAAAGTTCGTTAGACGCGCCGCGTAAATGGGCAGGGTCGAACGAGCAGCATAAATAGCGATGCGGTGATCGACGAGCGTATAGCGAGATCTCTAATTATAATCGCGAGAGAGACCGGTCTTGTTTCCGTGGCTCGAGGGAAACGCAACGAGAGGAAGTCCGCGACGGTGTCGATAGGCGATGCGTGCAGAGTAAAGGAAACTGAATGTAGAATAAACGAGATTAGGCGATAATATTGAAGAAAATATAGTGATAATATTGTAGATAACGTAGCAGTGAAGATAGTTGGTGGTCGGCTCCGTGGGAGGGAGGAGAGCGAGATTTCGAATTTTTGGAGACACATGTTAGCCATTTGTTGCGAAGGGTCGTAGGTTTGCTGAGAGTCGTAGTGGTTTGAGTACAAATTTTTGTGAAAGCGTAATATAACAGCAGAATAGTTTTTAGTTAGTTTGCCTTTGAATATAGTATATTTATAGTATATATAGTAAATAATATAGTATATGGTAATTTTGACAAATATTGTGAAAGCATAATATAAGAGCAGAATAGTTTTCAGTTAGTTTACCTTTGAATATAGTATATATAGTAGATAATATAGTATATGGTAATTTTGACAAATATTGTGAAAGCGTAATATAACAGCAGAATAGTTTTTAGTTAGTTTGCCTTCGAATATAGTACATTTTAAAAATATAAAATATATGTTAAATATATTTTGAATATAGTATATTTTAAAAGATACGGAAAAGTTACTCAATTGCAGAAAACAGGACGAGAGCAATTAATATGAATAAATGTAGTTTATAATTTGAGAGAAAAAATAAGTATAAATAGATTTCTTTCTTGACGAATATAAAGATACATATATTGAAACTTTTTGGAAAAAGAACAGAAGCTTCGAAATATGTAATTGAATAGAAAAGATAAATATATGTAATTGAATAGATAAGATAAATTCATCTATTACATAAAATAAAACGAAAAAATATGTACGATTAAACAGATCTTAATAACAATCATTAGTACTCTTTAAAAAGAAAAAAATATCTAACAGAAGGTATTATACGTATAATTTTACGTTTCAAGGTTTCGTATAAATTCAATAATTGGAAAGACATGTATCTGACACAAAAATAATCTACATAATCTGGTCGAGAAATTTAACAAAAAAAATCCAATCGAAACTCAAGGATGAACATGCTTCGCTTCTGACTTAAACGAAACTCCCCCGTATCTAAATCCAAATCTAACCTAGATCTAACCTTTCTTCAAAAGCCTAATCCGAAAGTCAAACTCTATAATAAAGATGACCAACGACTGCTTCCTTGACAAGCTTGTGGACTTTCTCCGCAGAGAAGTTTCCATCGTCGCCGAGAGAGCAGCGTTTGAGCGTTTGAACAACGACGATAAATCGTGTCGCGATGTAGCAACTCGGGAGGGATTAACAAAATGAACAGTGGGATTACGCGCGAATCTCGACGTTCCCACGGACACGCATAATGGAACGATTCCCGCCGAGAAACGATAAAATTAACGCCAAGTTACGAAACGCCAAGTCGAGCATCGAACTGGCCGGCCTTATCTGTTCGCGACGTTGCTTGAAAAACGTCGGGGGCTTTACTATTTGGAGTTCAACCAGTGAATCTGGCGAATGGAGACTCACCTCGCAGAAATCGATCGTGTATATTTGTTACGATACATGTTTCCTGAAAAAAATCGTCAAAAAAAATTATATTGTAAGATAAAAGTAAAATTATAATAGTGTGTGAAAAATGTTATACTGCGTGTGTAAAGATATGTGTTGCAATATAAATCTGTAAAGATGTACCTCCTATACTATATGATGGGGAAAAGAAAGTTTAAGAGACAAGCGGTAGAAAAATGTAATATATCTATAGATTTTGTTCGAAGATTGTTACAACGAATAAATTTGAAATATAATTTGACAGAGTAACAAGTATAAATTAATATCAAAAAAATAAGTACGATAAAATTTGATAAATTGTTTGAACTGTCATATTTTTCTGCGACGTACTTAGATTCCATTTCTTTATTCAATTTATTCAGTGTGAATTTGCATAATTGTCCTCTCTGTTTCATTAACAGAAGAATATTCAATGAATATTCAAACGATATCGTTCAGATAATTGATGTACAAAATTAAGATATAATTAAAAAAATATGGTATAATTAAAACGTGAGACACCAGATATCGTTCAGATAATTGATGTACAAAATTAAGATATAATTAAAAAAATATAGTATAATTAAAACGAGAGACACCAGATATGTAATTCATAATTGAAGAATAAAGAAGTTTACATTAATAAAATTATATTGAAAGAAAATCTACTATCTAAACAGATAATCTGTTGATATTTTGATAACTGATATTCTGTTTGTACGATTACCGATAGTAAAGAAAAAATATTCAATATAAAATCTATCGATTGTACTTTAATTAACTTCAAGTCTACCTTGTAAATATCTTTTAATTACCATTGTCCCAAATATGTAATTTCATGGTGTGCATCGACTTCGAGCAATTAAGTCAACATCCCGCTCTAAATTCGCGGCGAATTGCGCATTAACATAAACGAGCGAAACTTACGGATAGTTACGTTCACGATCAAACTAAATAGATTAATCCCCATTGTCGTCGAGTTTAGACTACTCGGACAAACGTTTGCCGTGCACTATGCACCCAAGGCAAACAACGTAATTGGAAAAAGCTCTCTCCAACTCTATCATCAGGCTTGTATTTATGCAGCTCTCTGAAACCGCAACAAACTATAATAGCCAATAACTTGGAGGATGATCCAATAATTCTCCGCAATTTTTATCACAATGTGTGATTGGACAATGATCGTGTTTCCGCGAATCTTTCGATCGGATAATTTACTTACAATAGCACTCTACGCTAGTGTACAATTTATAAAAATAAATTACTTACACAATTAAATGCACACCTTATACTGTAAAAAATAAATTACTTTATACACACCTCTCTAACGGAATAGTTTTGAATTGTTGCTTGAATTGAAGGCAATAACTTAGAGAAACTGATAATTGTGAATATCGTGATAAATTCTAAAGGGATAATTGCAAATTTTTCTACGTCAGAACTTATGAAATTGATCAACAATGCATAACACAAGTAACGTTGTGTGTGTGTTTTTTTTTACTTACTTTATATTTTTATATTATATTTTATTCATAGAATTATTTACCACCAATGTCCACATGTTTATAATAAACTAAACCACACCACCACTACAGAAAATCCAGAACTGTCCAGTTTCAAACAAATTCTACAGCCGCGTTACGAACAACAATCAATAACCATCCTCCTCGCATAATTCAACGTGTCAACATTTATCAACGACACCGCGTTTCTTTCCTCTCCCCGTAACAATAACCGAAGCGTGCGCGATTATGCGTAACTCGTATTTTATCGCTCGGTTCGAACGCACGGTTCTTCGCAACCGAACGAACACAGATGGAACATGTTATTTTTCTCGTCAAATAATCGCGCGATAAAAGCGTAAAAAAAAAAAAGAAAAAAAAGAAAAAATTGAAAAAGAAAAACGACCGAGATAAACGCTAGTTAAATTCATTTAACTAGCGAGCTTTTTAATCGCTAGTTAATTCCGCTCGTCAGAGAACCGAGCTCCGAATATTGAATTAGAGCGATTAGAGCGTCACGGTTCGCCAATCCGATCCAAGGAGATTATTAGGAGCGCGGTATCGGGTAAACGCGCGTGTGCGCCGGCTGTTTTAGTTTATTAGCGAAACGCAGCAGCAAACAACACAAAGAAACAAAGGGCCCCCATTAGCACGCGTCGTTTTGCACGGGTCGTCTGCACAGTTCGTTGCTGCTTTGTGCGCGCGTCCGGCAATTGATTCTGTTCCGAATACCGCCAGGATTCCGTTAGAGGGAACAGAAACCACGTTCCGGCGAATAGATATTGTTTCCACGCTTGCATTATTCATCCATTTCGATTTTCCATCCACGGTAACGAACAACAAACCGTCCCTGGAACGGTCGCTCTTCTAAAACGGTCGGCGACTCCGCGAAAAATTATAGTTGAGAATCGGTAGCGGGTGAACGCCGTGAGACGCCATCGCGATTTTATGGTCGCTCCACTACGGTGGTAGAAAATGGAATTGCACGCGGTGAACGCATTTGTTCGAACAGACTTGACCGTTTAATTCTCTCGTTTATCTTTGTTAACCTCTTGCGCTGGAATGGCAAATTTTTTGTCCCAAGATTGCAACATTTTCTCAGTTTTAAGTATAACCGACACTCAAGTATAACCCAGGCGAAACAAATGATAAATTTCTTACTTCTCAATAATTTCTATCCAGTGATATATATATCATACCGACGAGTTCGAAAAGAAAGCGAGAAATTATTGTATTACGGTCCGGTCACTCGTTACGGTCCGCAATCAGTTGCCAGCGCAAGTGGTTGAAACATGCAAACATTGCTCGCGTTATTTATTTTTTCTCAGTGTATAATAGTTGTTTCCTTCTTGAAATTTTCGACAGACGAAACGTGAAACTTTGTAGCTACCGAAATAAATTATCGTGGCGCCGAAGAAAATAAAACTGAACATCTCAGCACAGATGAGAAAAAATTCCATTTATTCCGTCGTCGATGAAGGAATTCCCAACTTCAAGCGCCTATTCATCTTTTCGTTGTGTTAATCTGATACCAAGAGATAAATAAAATTGGAGAAGCGAAACTTGAAAATTAATTTAACAGGATATTCAGCGATGAAAAAAAGGGAGACACGATAGTTCGTACCTTTTCGACAGATGATTCTATATTTACGACAGAGGACGTGTAGACCTCTGGTTCTATATTTTCGATAAAGGACGTGCAGACTTCTGGCTCTATATTTTCATTGCGTCATCGAGATAATAAGCTTGTTGACTAATTGTTCGCCAACTTTGATTTTCAGAATAGTACCTTGGAACGTCGAACCGAATTCCACGTGTAAGCCAAAACATATTAGTCATCGTGATAGTATGGTCAAACATCACCCGAGTGATCCGTAAAAATTGGAAGAAACGATTTTCCACTGATTGTGTGTACCGATCGTATTTTGCAAAATGATAACGATTCTTAGTTATATTAGATTGAACAATAAGTTCAGTCATATTTTTTTAAAAGAAGTGTCAAAAATCATTATTTTTATATAATACATATATATATATATATATATATATATATATATATATATATATATATTTCTATCACATTTTTTTAAACAAAATTAATTAATTTTTTCTTTTCATCTAATCGTTCCAGAGATTTTATCCTTGTACCGAAAAATTCCAACCCGTACATTTTCGCATTTCCAATTACATTCTTCGAATTATTTCGCTTCTATCCACTTTACACGAGAATTTTCTTTGAATACCGAACAGTTTATTACTTCAATATTTGAGCGTTTAAATCTGTTTAAACATTAAGAAATAATTGTTCTACTAAATATTCATAATGATGATTCCTTCTCTAATGCTATCGTTAAACGATGCAATTACGAACAATATATAATGCCTACTAATTATTCTGTATCGCTTCTTGCCACCGATACAAACAAACTTATTATAATAATCTCCATATTCTCCACATGTAGCAAACGAAACTTGTTACATAAATTAGCATCTGTTGACTAAAGTCCACGTCTAGAGAGTTCCAAAGTGCAAAAATCCACAGAGTGCATTAAATATTGAAAAATTCCACAAAACGTCAACAATATAAGTGACTAATGACAAACAAATTTCTTTAATGGTGTTAAGAGAAATACGAATCTGCAGAATTGCAATTTGAATTAAACATCTTGAAAAAAGGTGGGATACTGAATATACATATAACTATTCTATAGTAATTAGAAAAATGGTCACGACACGTATTAGAAAAACATCGTCGCGGAATCTCACCTCTATAAAATAATTTCACAATTTATGTGAAAAAAATGAAGTTAGAAAACTGACGTAAGCGACAGACGAGGATTAAACATCTGATCCGTTTCTCAGTCCGTCTAAAATTAAAATCTTCACCCATGTGTACGTCCACGTCTGTGCAACTTAAAACAGCCCGAAAAAAATTTAAAAACGATCGAGACGAACGTGTTTCCGGGATGCTGTGCTCCAAAGCCACGAGCAGATTCGAAAAGAATTGCGTCATTAGAAACAGATGTCGAACAGGAGAACGATTTGGAAACGAGCTACGAAGAAGCTCGTAAACTTCGCTGTGGCGTGGACAGGAATGGAATTTAAGTTCTCCTCGAGCCACGAGCGGGAAGAACGTCCGAGAAAAAGAAAAAAAAAAAAAGAAAAGAGAAAGAAAGAAAAAAAGAGAAAGAAAAATTCGACCTAATTTTGTGCTTGATGACTGTTCCGCTCTCACTGAGTCAGTGATACCGTTTGATGTCGGATGTTGGTTGAGTGTATGGGTGCACGAGCTGGATAAATTAGCAGCGATATTCTTGGGGAAGTCGAGTCCGACAAACATTTCAGTCTCTCCTTCTCTTGGCTTCCGTTCCTCGCTATCTCACGATATTCGTCCCAGAAATAATGCACGAACCGAGAAGAAAAAAGGAAAAAAGAATGAGTTGGAGAATTGGAGGATCTGGCCACAAACAAAGAATGCGTAAACACGCCAATATCGTATTGAAGATACTCGCGTGTCTGATTACTGACGGATATTTCTCCTTTGGGAACTTCACGCTGGGCGAGGTACTTTTGATGCTAGAAGTTTCAGAGTGATCCATTCTTTTTTTTTTTTTATGTTGCTGTTGTTGAAGCTTAAATCTTCGTATTAGAAAAACCAAAATAATTTTTACTATCTTTTTATTTATGTGCCAATGCAAACTTCTCGTTGAAGCTTTCAGCATCTTAATAGAACTGATTTTTTAAAATATTGTATTCATATTCTTGTGATTATGTTATCCTTTGATCAGATAGACTGTAGAATATCTGCTAATGTAATGATTCTTCGACATAATTATTTTTTGTGTGGAACTAATAGATATTCTAATCTATTAAATAATACATATATGATCCAATCTAAGGAAAAAAAAAATGGATTGGACTTTCGTACGTCCTCAGCACGTTCACCTATTAAAAAATCATTAACATCAGATTATGTGATCCTCGACATATCAAACAAATATGATACATTTTTCCCCATCACTAACATAACAGAGTTACTATATTTATTCAATATACATATTATATATTTATATTATTACTGCGTTACTTAATAATTAATTTATAATTGCAAATATGGTAAAAATATTTTACTTAATAATTAATTTATAATTGCAAATATAGTAAAAATATTTCTACCATTACTTAATATTTTTGTTATTCAATAAACTTCAGTGTGTCGTAACATTCGTTTACTCTCTTCGAATCTCATTTTATTATTAAAATTATTCGTGGGATACTCCAACACTTTGTTAAATCAAATCCACAGAGGTTTAAGCAAGTCCACATGGTTTTGAGCGACAGTGTCTGGAGAAACGACACTGCCGCTGGTGTGCACGCCACTCATGCGTGGGAGTGATACCCACGGAATAATATGGCACAAGGTTTCTTATAATCGACTTCTCCCGTATATTACTCCGACACTCTGGTCTCGGAGCCGTTTGTTTGTCGTTCGATCGGTTTTCTTTCTTTCGTTCGCATTGCCGCGCTCGCTTCCACCAAACGCCGACAGGCCATAACCATAACGACGAACGGAGGTAGTCGCCTTGAGGCTTCATTTTTCCGATTATTCCATCGTGACCCTCGTGTTTTACATTCCTTTCGGCACGTTGATCGAGTAGGTTCGCTGAACCAGAGGTCGTACGATTTTTTTTCAACGCTCTGGATGCTCAAAATAGCAAAAAGTATATATATATATATATATATATATGCCTTTTGATATGTTCAATGTATTATAATATTTATTCATTCGTATATTTTTTACTGTACTGTAACACGTTATTCTCTCTGAAATTATACTTTACATCCCAGACTGTTAAAAGGGTTCTATTCCGATTGCAAAAATGGGAAATGAATTGATTTATTGCAAATTTCAGTGTTAATTCCTTAAATAACGATTTTGCTTTCAATCTTCTTTGATATAAAATCAATTCGTTGTTCTTAGACATAAAATATTGATACCTTATATCTGCATTTATATCAATTTAGAGAAATTTAAATTTCGTCTCTTTTCCTTTAAAAATCGAAACTATAATTCATACCACGAGTGTGATTCTGAGACAAAGGGTTAATGATATACAAAATTCTTATTCGCCACGATCGCGCCTCTCGTGCCATTGACTCTTTGAGTTGAAATTTCCAATTTTAATTCAATGGCCGACCCACGTCGAGTTGATAAATAAAAATAAATTTACCTTTGCAAGCAAAGTGAAATTACGAACTGTAAAAATTACATGAAAATATATAACAATAAAAATCGTCGCAACGAAAATAAATTTAACAACATGTTTAACGTCGTTTCAACCAATTTTTATCATTCCAGCACCAACGTGACAATTCACCCTCGAAACTGTTTGAAAAGAGAAAAAAAAAAAAAAAAGAAAAAAATCGTTCGCCAAGGTTCGCGGCTCTTCGCCGATGGATTTAACGATCGTTGACCCGTGAAATAAACCCGGGAGAACGAGAAAATAACTTTATCGCGGGCACAGGAGTTAATACGTCAATTATCAGAGCGGCTCGTAAACCGGGGAATTAGGGTAGAGCGTTGAAAGAGGCTGCACGTTTTACGACCTGTACGTGACTAAATAGACGTGAAACGCCAGCCAGCCCGAAGGAACGGCATGGAATAATATCGTGACGCACCGCCACCCACCTACCCACACGAGCCAGCGTTAATCGCAATCGTTTACAGAGATACGGCTTAATTAACATCGGCGATTAACGCTGCACCGTTGTGCCATTCCGTGTGCGACAAACAACTGCTGAACACGCTGCCTTGTTTTCACGATTCTCACGATTCTCTCTGCACGAGTCGTTTGCTCGTTGTTTGCTCTTCTGTCGCCGGATGCTCGGCAACGTGTTATATTAAAACGAAACAAAGCAACCGGAGCTCTGGCTATTCCGGTCGATTTCATTGAGTGCTCTCTCAGTTGCTTCTCGCGTGAATTTCTCAATGTTCTTAACGGCCCAGGTGCTTATAGCCGGATCTGATAGAGAATAATTGGGTTCACTCTTATTGTGAACATCGGATTAAAATCGAAAATTCAAATTGGCTATCTGATTAACTTATTTCTTATATTTATTGAAAGTCTTTTTTTGTTTTTCGTTTTCTCAATACTCTGCGCCGTGTTCTCAATTTATTAGATTATTAGAAATATCAAATTCAAGCAATGCTTATGAATATCTTTATTGTTGAAACGAAGCTTTTAGCGCTATGATTATATTTAGACCACTCCACATTCGTAAGAAATCGTATACATATTTTAGATAATGTGAAAAGCATAAACCAGTTTCGTTAAATTTGACAAAATTATAGGATAAACATATCGAGTGGGAAAGATAGCGACGAAGAAAATACACTGACAATGAGCGAAAACCTTGGAGCGTGATAACGTAAATTGATCGAGAAAAATTGCAAATGAAACGTCGGCCTTCGACAAATCAATGCGAAGAAAGTGTACTGCGAACAATATCATTCAGTCTTTCGTTGTAACGCAATGATCCCGGAGCACGATCGTAAGAAGGTAACATTAATTTAACAATTATACAACACAAAATACATACACAAAAAGGAAATGTATATATATATATGTGTGTGTGTGTGTGTGTGTGTGTGTGTGTGTGTGTGTGTGTGTGTATAGGCAATGATAATAAATATGATAATAAATATGGTAAATGTTTACGATTTATATGCAAAGAACACGCAATAAAATACAATAACGTTGTATGTATACGCACGTAAACAAAAGATATGTTTATAAAATTGCACATTTTTTAAACAAACTCCTCTCCTCCCTATATTACAAACATTATTAGATAACATCCTGTACCAAAAAGTTAGGTGCAAAGCAAGTATAATAAAAATTCAACTATCGGTCAAAAAGTGACTCGGCTATTCCGAGGATTAAAAAGCAAAGCGCTACGCGTGTAACGCCGGTAGGAACGCGCGTGTGTTAAAAGTGAGTTCAAACAAAGATTGCAAGGCAATCGGGAGGCTAAATTTTGTAGCCGTCTGAACCTTGTGCTTATCTCTGCACAAACGGAACGCACAAGGCGCGCTCTGTCGGTCCGCTTGTACACGCTTGGCGTGCGCCGCGCCTTATCACGCGCTAAGAATTCGCAAACGCGTGAAACAGAACCGGCTATTCCGCGTGTTGAAAGAACTACGGCGGCAAAACACTTGGTCGTTTCTTTTTCAAAATCTTCGGGAACTGGTTCTCGCCTCGGGCTCTTTTGTCTCCTCGATCCTCCGAGAATTCTCCGAGAGTTAAACGCGCACTCCTTCATCTTCGACCGACGGAATTTAACCCTTTGCACTCGACTGTCATCGTACTTAAATTCTAGCCAATAGCTACGGACTTCCTCCTTTTATAATTTGTTTAACGAACGTATACATTTGGTGTTGTACGACGCGACGTGTAACACAGTGCAATATCAGTACAGACGCCTAGTGAAAGTTATAATCACGACGCGAACAGAACAAAAAAAAAAAAAAAAGAAAAAAAATTTCAGAAGAAGAAATTTCTCCAGACAATTCACATAAACTGGACTTCTTATTGCTTCTTACGAAAATTTGAAAAAAAATGGCGGAGGATTTTCCAGAGATCATCAACTCTTGTATATTATACTTGTTTTAGCAAACCTGCAATGCACGTTGACGATTGCTTTAAATTGTATATCAGAAAATTTTTATAATTTTTATAAATTTTTTAAAATACCATTTAATTTTAATTATTTTCAATGCTGCATCATTCCATTTAGAGCTTCGTAAATAAATTACTGGTAAACGATACAAAACAAGCTTGTCGAGGGCAAAGAATTAAAAGGGAGAGAAGGGTGTTTCTCTTTTTTTCCATTCGATTTTTATTGGCTCAGCCTTTTCCTTTATCCTTTAACAAGCACCGACGAGCAACGACGAAAGGGAGGCGAGATTCCGAGCGAAGCGGGACGCAAGGCCGTGATTAAAATCGAGCGTGTCCGCTTATCTTGTTTTCAATAGGATTCGAAGGACGCGCGCGTCGAGCTCTCGCGGCGCAACGCGTGGCCACAGAGGTCTCTTGTATCTCGCGGGGAAAAAAATAAAAATGCCAACGATGCATTTAGAAATAATTGGAGTAATCGTGACTGACTTATTCATCTCCGGCTTTTTGCCGTTACACGGCTTTCTATCGTTGTTTCTCGCGTTCTTGAGAGAAACACGCTGATCTGTCCGACGTTCGATATTCATCCGTTCAATTATCGAGGAATTACGTTGAGAAATTATTTGCGCGAAACGAAAGGAAGCGAAAGCTTATTTTGTTTGTTCTCGTTCGTCTGAAAATTCTTGATGAAATGTTACGTTGATTTAAATTTCCAATGTTGGACACGCCTCCGAAAAGAATTATTCGCGAATTACGTTAAGAAATTACTTGCATACAGATTGTAACAGGTTATAGTTTGGCAAAAGGGTATTCTATCTGTTATTATTCTCACTTGCGCAGCAAAGTTTCTTGTTTATCAATTCCACTCATTTCACCTAAGGCTTCGAAAACATTACACTGAAAATTATACGAATTTGTCTACAAATGCAAATAGTTTATATAATTGGAGTTCACAGGCAGTCAACCTTCCTGTAACACACAGCTTATTCGTTTCATTCGTTGTATCGAGACCATGCAAAGCGAAACTTCGAAGTAATAGAGACCAGGGGGATAGCGTTTCGTGTTATATGAGAGTTGTCCAAGTTTATTAAATCGTGCTATGTGGAAACCCTCGTGTTACAAGAGTGTCACAATTTTTCCACCATGTTGTGTTTTCAGAATGTTGTGTTACAAGAGGGTATTCGACTGTATTAATCCCTCGCGCTGGGTAACTGGTACGCGGACCATAACGAGTGACCGAACCGTATGCAATAATTCGTCGCTTTCTTTTTCTTTTGAACTCGTCGGTAGAAATTATTAAGAAGTAATAAACTTATCATTTGTTTTGCCTAGGTTACATTTAAACGTACCTAAAAACAAACTGAGAAAATATTGTAATTTTGAGATAAAAAAATTCTCGACGTGCGCGGCAGAGGTGTCAGCTTTCCTTCGCGTGATAAGAACTCAGGTTCGATATCAAATGGATTCTATCAATCAACGACAGGTCAAATTGACCAAAATCTAGTTCAAATAAGTACAAGTCAACAAACAGCGTACCAGATCCAGTAATTTAAGATCTAGCGACCGATAACCCCTCGATATTAGGGTACGCGAAATATAAAATGCAACAGAGAGGCGTGAAATTTCAAGTTTGATTGAAACTCATCAAGAGTTGGAAAAACACCTCCTAAATGCAACGACAAAAAACACACGGAAGTGGAAGAGAGATGATAGATAGAGCGAGAGAAAAGAAAGAATTGGATTCGACTTACCGGTGGTTCGAGTCACGCGAACGCGCGGTCTCGCTTGGTCGACGTAGCGATACCGTATCGTCTCGTACCGAGACGAAACGAGTAGCCAAGGTCGTGCATCGCGTAAAATCCGATAATGCTTGTTCCAAACGAACCGCGATCAGGGTCCTCCGATCCCATATCCACGGGACTACGCGTTACAAAATAAAGAGGTGAAGAAAAAGAAGAAGATGACGAGGGAAAAACAAACTCGACTGGAAAATATGAAAACGCGAATGGAACGAGAACGAAAGAGAGAGAGAGAGAGGAAAGAGGGAACGCGGTCTGGGGAACAAAGGAGATTTCGCGAGTTCGATGCTCCTTTCTTATCAACGGACGAGACTGTTGCAGCTAAGCTAGACCGTGGTTTGATTGGTCTGCTCGGTCCCGACGTCATCGTATCGATTGTGAATATGCCACATGATAGCAAACCGTGTCTCCGCCTCTATCGTTTGCTCTTCGCCTCTCTCTCTCTCTCTCTCTCTCTCTCTCTCTCTCTCTCTCTTTCCATCCGTGTCTGGTCGTGTCTGCACCAGTGACTCTCTCGGTGACAAAGAGCAAACACCAGGAAACGATGAGAAACGATGGCTGAAGACTTGTTTTTCTTTTTTCTTTTTTTTTTTTTTTATTTTTCAACTCTCGTTGCATTTTTCAACGAATTATCTCGCGATGCAATATCGTTCGTTCGTCGAACAGAGATATCTCGCGATGCAACGTCATTTACATAGAGTTTCGGTGAGAATTATGTACACACCGCGCGAAGAAGAGGAGCGAAACGACGATCACAGGTTTTGCGCGAATCTCCTCTCATCGTCGTTAGGGAACGAATATAACAGAATCATTTTGAGTAATTAAGACAATTTCTTAATATTTCAGAAATATTTGTTCACGTGAGAGGTATACGTTAAATAATAAACAGAAGTTTTATTTTTCTGGTACAGAGAGTAATAATTCGAAGCACGATGTGATCGAATTTTTAATAAAAGTCTATCCAACAAGTATATACAATAATTTAGAAAGTTCAGCAAAAAGACTGAACACATTGTTACGATCAAAATTCTTTTCTTGAAATTTCAAAATTGTCACTGTCTGCATTTCCCAATTTAAATTTCTCATACTAACGGTGTATTTTCTCTTCTTCTTCACTCTAACTATCGACGAATCAAGTTAACATTAACGAGTAACTGTTGCTGCTCCAAGATCCACGATTCTCACTCGAATCCAATACGTAAAACAATCGACGATATTGCGTTTTATTCTAATTTCAAACACTGTATTATTTGAACGTTCCAAACTCGCCAACGTTCCAACTGATTCCTGATTAGTTCGATCAATTTCGTTTTGACATTTCGTTGCAAGATATTTCGTCCTGAATAAAAAAAAAAATTGACGAGAACAATTACTGGTTCAAACTCTCGAAAGTGTGTGTTGGAAAAGTTGAAATTGATAGAACGTTGCTCGAAAAAAAATGGCGGAGAAGCGGAAGAAGGAGAAGAACGGTGGCGAGAAATGGCTACGAGATGAAAGAGGAACCCCTTGGAGAGCAATTACACCGAACGAGGACAGTGTCATAGGCGCCTCCGTAGGGGCTCCCTTGGTGGAAAGAAACCAGTCAGCGAGTGGTAACCATAAACAATGACTTTCTAACCAGGATGAACGGCTGGACAGAACCAGGGAGAATTGCAGGAATTATACTGGTTGACTGGTTGATAGATTCCAGACGCTGTTGGACGCTGCTGGTATAACGGGTCCATGAAACATGGATCGGATCAAGGGGATAAAGACGTCGAACAACCACCGTAGAACACGATCGTCGATTTTATTGTTAGATTTTTCTTAATTGAACGACCCTTGCGAAGCGATCGACTTTACTTTTCACCGTTCCTCTCAATTTTATTATTCACGAGCGCAATTATGTGCCACTGACAGTGAAAAATCGATAATTTCAGCTAACACAATTTCTTTGCGAAAAGAAAAAAGAAATCGTATAATTAATGTTTAATATTTTCAAGAAACAGATTATTCAATTCTGCAAGTTCATTTATTAGAGGAAGATGACATAACTGATAGTGAGCATCAAGATAAATTTTGTCGCGGTTTCCCAAGGGAAAGATTACTCGGCATTAAGCAGAAAACGAATGTGACGTAACGAATAGCAAATATTAGGGTCAATTTTCTCAATTTCTCAATTCCGTTGCATAAGTGCGTGATTAATGTGCATCTCTCGGGAAAACAAATAAACGAATATGCGTTTACTTTCAGCGAGTTCATTTGTTAAAGCGAAGGTGAAATTAATAATGTTACGAAAGTAGAATCTCTGTCGTTTCCTCAATTTCATTGCATAAGTGAAGAATTAATATTCAATTCTCGAGAGACAGATCATTATCAATTTATTGTAAAATTAATAAAAATGAAATGCTCCGTCTGAAAATAAACACAAGTATAAATTTCGCGTGGCAGCCAACCGATAACAATACGTTCGTTTGCTTTTTCTCAGTTGATAGCCCGTTACGAAACATACGACAAATATTTTTCCGCGGACTTGTTAGAAAGTCGTCAAACTCGTCGACACGTGATGTTAATCTCGCGAGTTGGGAAAAAACAATCGTTTAAGACCGAAAAAAGACCAGCTAAATTCCTCTGGTTTACTGGCTTCGGGATCGACGAAAATAGTTATCTATCATGTATCAACAAGTGTAATTATCAGCCAATTTTTGGCTCTTGAAGAAAGATAAGAGTCTTTCCATGCTTTATATAAAATAGTGCGGTATTCTTCGACGATTCTAAATCTCTTTTCTTTTTTTTCTTCTCAATTAGAAAAGAGCTTAATATTTAAATATTTGAGGTAAACTATCGAAATAATTAATTACTTCAAGTACAAAAAAAAATTCTCAACTATTCAAAATAACTCTTTCTAACTTATATTCCTTAGAATTTGCAAGATCGTTGCCTAATTTTCTCTTCGTCTTTGGAACACGTCAAGAATGTCTAAATTAACTGAAAGGCACCAAAGAAACCAAGCTCCAATATTGTTATAGCCCTCGTGTATTATAACTCTAAATTTCAACTAACATTCTAAATTATCAATGCCAAGTCTACGAGCAAAGAAAGTATATTTAGGGTTGAAACAGATATAAAGTAGGCAGTCTTGTCCAAGTTAGTCAGATATCGGTTCTCCGCTGGCTGTTACGAGATTGGAGAACGTGAAATCGTGGAAAGATAAACGTTGATCGGAGCAGGGAGGTCTGTTTACCGGCGAGAACGTTACCGGAAAACATGTTTACCAATAGCGGATTACGTTAAAATTTTAACATTTACATAAGAGACGATGTGATGATAAGCGGGAACTTGCCCGTGTGTATAAACAGCTCTTCGTTACCTGGCCGTGGATACATAAGTATATCAGACCGATTGATCACCGTTCGTATTTTCCACCGTTTCTTCTATCAAAGGATTGCAGGATCTCGTTTAATTCTCTCTGCTCGGGCTGTGTTGCTACTTCAAAGCACTGAACATTTCGCAATGTTCTCAAATGTCAAAGAAATAATACGCCATGATAATTCGTGCCTCGAGGAGTCGAGACGAACAGAGTGGCAATTTTCTAAAAAAAAGAAAAATTACAATGAATCTGAATTCAATCTTACACCCAACGAGCCGTGAATTATATATTTTTCAGAACGTAAAGAAGTGTTTCATAATGTTTCGACTGCCAAAGAAATTACTGAAATACCACTCTGTGTAATAGAATAGAGATGAAATAGCACTCTGTGTAATAGAATATTTTATACTATTCTATACTACGATGTAACGTACACTAAATACATGATGGGATTCTGTGTGAAATAATGGCATTTTAAAAATTGCAAATTGTATTCAAATATTAAATCCCTAAGCTCGAGCTAATGGTACATTGTTCTTTAGAGTATTTATAAAGTGAGATTTCTGTAAGATGAACAGAATTTTCGAAAAGTGAATCGTTTCATAATATTTCAACTACTGCTAAGATGTTATATTATAACGATTCGTGTCTGAAAACGAGTTAAAGTGAATAGAACGACAATTTTCAAAGAAGTAAAATCTCTGACCTTGCATCACGATACACCGTGAATTACGTTTCAACAAATGTTACAGGAACGTTTCATAGTGTCTCAACAATTTGTACCTCGAAGAGTGGCGAGTTTCTTCTAATAATTAAAAATTCCCTTGTAACTTTCAGAAAGAACAGCTCCCCGGTGAGTTGCGTTTCAATATTACAAGACAAGATTCACTGTGTCTCGACAATTTGTGCCTCAAAGAATAGCACAGTCTTCTTCTATTTTCTTCTTTTTTCTCTCTCTCTCTTCTGAAAATTACAAATTCCCTTCGAAAAAGCAACTCACCGAGCTCAACTTCCCCGGGGTCAACAAACCGCGAATTATTCGCCAGCACGTTCTTGTTACAAGAACGTTTCATAATGTTCCGACTACCGAAGAAACGGCGCGTCATCAGTTTCCAAAACGACGAAGAACACGGACGTTTTAGATCGGGAGGAATGGAAGAGGGATGGAAGAGAGAAACGGACGACGAAATGATGGTTCATTGAGCGGTGGGTTTCGTGCGGTTGCCGATGACACGAGAAAAAGAAAAAGCAAGAAAACCTGTTGGCTCGAACGGGCCCCGGACCCGTTCTCCCCGAGGTCTTCGAGGAGCGAAGGCGGCCTATGACCGCGCGCAACAACATTGAAAACCAGAACCCAGATCTCTAGAACCGGTTTACGCTTGGAAAACAATTTTACAATCTCGAGGGAGCTCGACGAGAGAGGGACAGAACGTGGCGTGTGTGTGTGTGTGTATGTACGGGGAAAGGGAAGAGAACTAGCAAAGGGGAAGGAAAGAAAAGAAAAGAAAAAAAAGAGAAAAATGGAGAGATTCGACGAGAGCGTGTCTCAACGGGGCACCATATCTCCGGTGTAAGCCTGTCACGGTTTACAAAAGGGGGTGAAGCGAGAGATGGAGGGGAAGCAAAAAGGAGAAGAGAAACGAAAGAAGGAAATTAATCCTTTATGGAATATAACGTTGTGCAACTTGGAAGTTACACGCGTATCCATGTGTACAGTTACTCGAACAATTGTGTATGTACGTCTGTGTGTATGTGTGTACGTGAAATTTTGAATTTTGAAAGATCACGAAGATTATAGCAACATGAAACATATGTCTGAAACATATTATACTATATTATAGAAAAATTAATAAAAGCAGGTGCTATATATGCTGTATATTCAAACGACCAAGCATAAACCAATGACTTATTTATATTGTACGTGTTTATAGGAAATATCTTGTAACTTGTGTACATTGGTCGGTTTCAAATTTTTATCAATTTAATTATAGTCATGTCTCAGCCCCAAAATGTTTTATACAACACGTAATATATGCATAAAAGTTCTTCAATGATACCTACGTGTTGCAATCTCATTTTTTTAATACTTGTTATTTTACTACTTTATTAGTGCATCGTTAGCAAACTATACAAAACGAGTTACTTACAATTATTAGTTTTAAATTTATTGATGTTAAAATTCTAGTTTGTAGATGGTTGAAAATTATAGAATAAAAATAATTGTTCTCATCGTACACTTAAAAACATTCTCTCTCTCTCTCTCTCTCTCTCTCTCTCTCTCTCTCTCTCTCTCTGTTAATTTCACGTTCAATTTGCTTCAAAGAAGCGTGAGAAATAGTAAGAAACGCGACCTCATCGAAAAATCAAAAGCAACAGTTATCGCACCGTTTCGCAGACTACCGACGTAATTGCGTAATGCGACTGCGGCGCGTAGGAAAACATTAGAAATGTAAAACTAAGTACAGTGGATGTAGAAAGTATTCGTGCAGTCGGTGAAAAATTTCCGTGGAAAAAAAATCGTACAACAATCTGTCTGGACTCATTTTAAACGAACATCGAGTTTTTCTTTTCTTTTTGTCAAAGGACGTTTTTCCATGTCATTTCGGAGAAGGTAAATAACGTCCTCTCTTGAAAATTTTGCAAAATCAAACGTCATCGTGTTTATCCAAATCCACCCACCCATCATCCTGAAGATGATTGAAACTCATAAGTTTCTTCTTTTGAACGAGTCTAACCTAAACAACCTCTACTTTAATAATGAAATTACTTCAATGCTGAATTTGATTATTATATGTAAACATGATCGACACGTGGTCATTTACTGTTGCCATTTAATCCATTATTGTTGACAAAATTTAGACCTACGAAAATGATCAAAAAGATTAAATATCTTCAGCATTTCACCTCCCCAACATTAAGAGTTGTACCATTCTCCTTTTTTCTTTCTCTTCTTCATGAAATTGTCGAAAATTTTTCATCGAGGATACAAATAACTTTCTACACCCACTGTACATGCACACTGCTCGAAGTCGACGAAACTTGTCCCGTAATGAACTCGCAGCGAGCGAACGGTACAGCATTCTATTATTCTTGTGCCAATCTCGTGTCACAGTCGCTTATGTGAAATTTAAATACGTCTTTAAATAATACATGTCTCTCCGTACGGGCTATCGAGAGTTTATGCGAAAATCGGAAGGGAGAAGATGAGGAATGCACGAGATGTGTTTTCGATGCACGTTTATGAATGAAATTGGCAAAATGTGAAAGTTCACGTGCAAATGGCACGAGCCGAGCAACGTGACCGGCTAAAAACCTTTATTATTCGGTTGTCGGTTCACCCCGCTAATCGACCCATTTCTTATCTATTCTAATATCTACTCCGTTTCTCTCTCTCTCTCTCTTGCTTTGCACTAGCATAAAGATAAAGTGTATGACTTGCAAAAGATGTTAGGAGCCTCGGTTTTTTGAGAATTTTAACGCGAATGTTAAAAAATTTGAGATATTCGTGTATGTTAAATCATGCTGTAGGTATCAGATACAAATAAAAAATTACTCTCTTTTTTTATGATTTGTTATGACAGGAACTTCATACTCCTTCAATTTGAGAAAACAAGATAATTTTCAGAAAAACTCACGTTACTTGTAGCGACGAGCCAAAACTCGAAAATAAGAAATTACTTTCCTAATATTTTTTTATAATTCAGACACTTCATTCTCTTCCAATTTTAGAAAACATCCATAGCAACAATTTCCAGTATTCCAAATACAACTCTCAGAAAAGCTCACCTTATTTCTAGTTCTATAACCAAAGATTTGTATTTAAATTGGATTCAAGAGGGCTTGAAGCGATTTTTTAAGAAAACTCAACACGTTCGTTACAACGATACTTTCTTTCTTTACCGCAAATAAATTTGTATTTTCTTACAGATGTCATTATTTTATGTACACTGTTATAATTTTAATTTCGAAAGAAAATACGCGGGAGAGGAAAAATTTATTAAAACAAATAGAAAAATTTCAACGAAAAAAGAGCAAAACATAAATTACTCGTTTGAAAGTTAAAAATACCAATTGCTTGACTCTCGCTCTTGGCACGATGTCGAAAATGAAGGGAAAAGAAGAAAAAAAAACCAGAAAAATGTTTGCTCCAGTATTAGAAACAGTGTTAGAAAAATTACCATCGCTCAAGACGCTTATATACAGTGGAATTGGATTCGAGAGAACACTGGAGTGATTGAAAGGGTTTCGCAGGGAAAATTCTCCCATGGGAGCAAGTCAGGGAACAGCGTTACGCCCTGAAAGAAACTCTTTAGGTTTATAAAAGTTACTGAATTGTCCCTCTCCGCCCTCGTAGATTGCTCAAAATGATTAGAGCAGCCTTATTTCGCTGGCTGATTAGAGGAGGGACCCGTTCAAACGGGTCAGCGATTATTTTCAAAGCTGCCTAACGTTACATCGGTTAAACGTCGAGCAAACATCGATGATTTTTTTTTCTTTCTCTCTCTCTCTCTCTCACTCTCTCTCTCCCTTCGATCGGTTCGTTTCGAAGCGCGGAAATCCCTCTAATTATTCGAAATGGCACGCGCGTGTTCGGGTGATCGACTCGGACAAAGCGTCGTTCAATTATCGACGACAGTCGTGGAATTTCATAGATAAACGTTCGATACGTGATAACGCGGCAAACGCTCTACAGTCGAATTTATTCCCGTAGTGTACTTTGATATTCAAACCCGTTTACACGATGCTGCACGTTTGACCATGTGTAAAGGATTATGCGATGTCCGACGGCGGGATACCTCTTTGTTGCTGTTTTTTTTTTTTTTTTTTTTTTTTTTTTTTTTTAGTAGACATTTCGCGAAAATACTAACCGAGATTTTTCGCTGACAAAACGAAACATCGAGACGTGCCAATAATTTCAAAGAATCAAATTTAATAACATAAACTGACTAAACAGATTTGCAAATCTCTTTTTATATTACTCTTCAGTACTACTGTCGTAACATATATCTTCAAATTAAAAGAATTCCACAAGACTGCAGTTTGTTTTTTTCTTTCTCGAATCGAATCACGGGAGCTCGATATCGCAAGACAAGAAGAGAGGTTAATGGGTTAACGAACGAGCCAACGAAATGGAAAATTGGACACAGATAGAGGAAACAGTAATCTGAAAGGCACGGCTCGTCGTCTCGTACTACGAAGAAGTACAGATTTATGACCGAGCAGATAACTGCTGGTGAAATCAACAAAATGGTATGCACACCGAGAAACCAAAGCTAGGTCGATTTTGGGTGAACACTCGGGATGATGAAACGCGTCGGTAGAATTGGCAAAGTGACACAGGGTCGTGTTAAAGCTAAGGAGGGGTAAAACGTTCTGACGCAAGAACAAATACTCCTGCGAATCATCCCAGGTTTTACCTTCTGAAGGAAAGAAATGGTAATAATAGTAAATAGCGTGCGAAGGACAGGCCGTCGCATGATGAAATTCTTGTTCGATATTTCCTGACCGCGGAAATAAATCGACGAATTTGCCAAAATTACCCCGCGCGTCAATAGAGATGAAACGAATTCAATTCTGGGAAATCGAAGGCAGAAATTTGAAGCGTTCAAATACTTACATTTTCTAAGGACTTGAAACGTTCGCGAGAGTTTCGAAATTTATTAAATCGCGAAGCTCCGAAAATCCGAGTTCTCAAAATTTTGAAAGCTTTCAACGTTCAGCAATTTGCTAATCACTCTGCGTGTGCCAAAAGATTTGAAGCTGAGATATTTGAAGTTTAAAACCCCGAGAGTTCGAACCTTCAAAATTTCAAAACTTTAGTAGTTCAAATCCGTGAAAATCTGAACGTGCAAATTATTAAAAATCGAAATACAGTCGAAGATCTGACAATATATAAATCGACGAATGTTCGATCGATCCCTTTCGATCAGAGATACAAACAGTACACGAAAAGAGTAATGCTCCGTGGGTCTTCGTTTTTTCTTCTTTTTTCAATGAAAACGAGGCTCTCAGACAATCGACCCTTTATTCGTTATCGGGACGAGCGTAACGCGTACAGGCGGATCCGCGTGAAAAATAGACTCTGGAGATCGAATCCTCGGGCGCGCGATATATCGACCTCATGCAGCAAGACCGACATCGGCCTCGCTCCGAACGAGCTACAATTTAACGAGCACGCACGCGGATCGTGAATCGAACGGTTACGCTTTCCCCTAAATGAAATCAATTACTCAGCATCGTTTATTCTGACCGATACGTCCGACCGAATATATATATATATAATTCTTCTTTTTTAGTCAATTTAATGTGCAAATGAAAGAAGCAACCATGCATGCGCGCATCGAACGATTGAAAAACATCGTACATACGTGGGCATCGATACAAATGATCAATTTGAACATTGAAAGGTAACTACAAGTCACCAACGGGAATATTAAAATCTATCAGATTACAGTTTCAAGTGAAAATTAATTAAACTCGACGCTCGGGCAACTCCGTTTCGATTTTCTCTAGATTTTTTTTCAACCCTCTCTACCGAACATTTTTCGTTGATTTGCTCGCCAAGAGTCGCGAGACGCATGCGTTTCGCGAATCAGAAGATGCACGTACACGGTAGGCGCCGGTGTGCACGCGGATACGTCCGTGTATAGACTGTAATTACGCGGAGAAGGCCGAAAAGCCGGTCGATCCTTCTCTTCTCGCTGTTACCAGGCGAAAAAGAGAAACAAAAAAANAAAAAAAAAAAAAAAAGGAGGAAAAAAGAAAGAACCGGGGGAAGCAGCGACAGGCGCATTCGTCTCGGAAACGCGGCCAGGCCGGCACACTTCGCCGCGGACAAAATAGAGAAACGAGAGAAAAGAGTAATTTGTAAAAAGGACTCACGTCATTTCCAATCTGACCCATGCTGGCGGCACCACCACAATCCGCCCTCGGGTGAGACTCGGTCACGTTAGCCACAGGAATTTTGGACGATTTTAATAAATACACTGTTTATGTATACTTATGTACGTACGGCAGAGAATATTGTACGAAAGACTTCGGTATGAAGATGGGTGTGCAACGTGTATATCGCGCGTAATAAAAAAGAAGGGAGAAGCTCTGTCTTTAGTCCCTTGACAATTCTAAAGCTCTTTCCGTGGGGAGGGGGAAAAAGAAATGACGTAGGAGATGTGAACACGTGCAAATTTACGAGAAGAAATCGCAAGTTTCACCGGCAAGTCTTAACGGTGGGTCTTCCTTTGAGATGGAACGTCCGCGAGTTGTCACGCACGATGAACACCGGCGAGAAATTACCAATCATAATAAATATCACAGAAGTATTGCTCGTACCCTGACTGTTGGGTGTGTGTGTGTGTATATATATATATGTATATATATATACGTACGCGACAGGCTCTTACTCGATCGTTTCGTACGACTTCATAACTCTTTTTCTCATTTATCCGAAATATGTTTCGAACGATTTGAAAAAAAAAGAAAAAGGGAAGGAGAGATCAAAAATGTAATAGAATGAAAAAAAAATAAAAAGAAGAGTAGAAAAGGACTACGCTCGTTCACAACACCGATAAACAATCGAGGATATGTGCACAGAAAGTCAGGTTACACTGAACATTACGAGCTACAGGATTTCTACGGTGAAACGATCTATACAGAAAGAGAGCCGGTTGCTAACTGACGATAACTGATGCCACGATAGTTAAGCTAAGCTGCGATCATCTGGTCGAGCCGTGGTGGGGGATGAACAGCTGGTGGGGGGGACTCGCCGGTTTTCCCGGCCTGTTATTGGTCGACAGTGCCGTAGTAACAGCACGTACCACGCCACAGCCTCGTCAAAGCGAAATTCCGATAAAGCGCGAAAAAAAAAAGAATTCGCTTTCGAATAATTCGCGATTCGTTGCAACGTTTCGTGAAAAATACCTAACTTAGTACGATCGGTTGAAAGACGACTCGCAAGAGGAGATGAGGGACACTGGCGGTGACGTTAGCGCAAAAAATTATAGGTACGGGTCTGGCGCACGCAGGCAGCCAGCTTGATCAGCTGATGCCTTAGCAACAGGAGTACGAACCGTTCTAAAAATATCGATCACATCTGATTATCCAGCACGATGCAAGTTGCAACGTGTTATGCAGCCCTATGGCAAAAGTAAACGAGGAGTACGTGTGCATGTGTGTGAGTGTGTGTGAGTGTGTGTGTGTGCCGACTCCGTTTCTCGCACTTCCCCTCGACTTCTCGCGGCATTTAAATCGCGAGCCGGGAGAAAGTCAAAATCACAGGTTCGAGAACAGGCGTGTTGCTACACACGGCCACGAAAGTTGCACACAGCGTGCACCGGTTGCTATATCCAATTTATATATCTCTCGTACGTAGGACGTATGTACTTTCGTCGTGGTTACTTGGTTGTTTGTCAATGTTTTCGCGAAACGACAACCGGCAATCTCCCCTTGCATAACTAAAAAGTATGTACATAATATCGCCGGGAAGGCGGAACGCGTTCGCTTTGTTTATCGGCGTTAATGAAGAGGCTCTTTCTCAGCGAAGAGGATACGTATTATCGCGATCGGTGTACATGCGTGCGTACAAGGACGTTCGCGATTCGTGAATTGTTCGGATCGATGAAACTCTTCGGCCTCTTTGTAACCAAGCAAGGGGCGAAGATGAAGAACCCTCTATTACGATATCTTTGTCTTCCAAGGACAACGCGAAATAAAGACTCGGCCGGAAACGAAGAAGGGCTTTTCCCCTTCTCTCATTTCCGCAAAATACCGACGATCCTTTGTCGCCAGTACGAAACGTCACCGGTACCACCACTGGTCGTGGAATTCTCCGTGCAAATCAGCCCAAAAAAAGCTTAGATGTCTCCTTATCCCAAGAATGAAAGTACCGCGTCGTGAAAGCACCTACGATCGTCGAGCACAATGACGCCGATTGCGTCTAACAATAAATGTATTCGATGACGAGTCATCGATCGAACTCCGTTTGAGATCGCTCGAAAAGCAGGAACGAACGGTATCGATCGTAGCGAGCGGTGGAACGAGATTTTCCGAACCGGGAAACACCAAATCCACGATCGATAACGTTAACGCAAGGCTAATGGTGAACTTCCGAAAGAGAAATTCGCTCGGGATACGTGTCGCTTTCAGTGTTTCAATGCGTCTTCACTGTATACACGATTCCCCCCCGTACAATTTTCCTTTAAAACGCCCGCTCGGCAGAAAAAGAGACAATATCGCTCGGAGTCGAGTTCCCTTTTTCCAAGAAAAAGATGGTTTAAAAGGATCGGAGCAGCTTACCCCCGGAAACAGCCGGTGGCAGCTTGGCTCGGAGCGTCCGCTCGAGGCTCTATCCTAGGGTATAGAGGGAGAAGAGGCACCTTTCACGGCGCAACCGCGGTTTCAAGATGTTCTCTGGTCAATCGGTTCTCGACGAAGGTCGGCAATCTCTCAGCTGGTCCCGGGCGCTGCCGAGCGAGGCGACGAGGAGACACCAAAGTCTTTCATTATTTCGCGTTGCCGGCAGCGTGTGCATTTGGGCGAGGTTAATATTGAAAACGCGAAGGGGTCAACGTTCGGGAAAGTACCTCTCGTTACGGCACTGCCATACGATATTATAGGCCCCGTCGCTCGGAACTCCCCCTCTCCTATCTCGCTCTTTATTCCTCTTTCACTCTTCTATTTCTTTCCCCCCGTGTCCGTTTTCCTCTCTTTTTCACTTTTCGTTCTACGCTGCATTCGACATCCCTCTCTGTTTCTCTTCGGCCTCCTCCTCCTCCTCCTCCACCCCCGCTGTCGTGAACTCTTTCACCGCGTCTCTTTCTCTCGACTTTCTCTTGTTCATTCCCTACGCGTGTATTTCCTCGTGCCGTTTTTCCACCGTTTCCACGCCCTCTTCCAACATCCATTCGTCTTTGTCGTTTCTCCTTAACCCCCCATACCTCTTTCCTCGTTCTTCGCCCAGTCACTGTCTCCCGTTCGTCCTCTACCCTATCATTCTCTGCCGAACACCGGCCGTGCTACACTCTCGGTAGCTTCGTTCTCTGTTCTTGCTTTCTCCGCTTTTCCGATTTATTTTTTTTTTTTTTTTTTTTTTCTTTTTTTCCCTAACCGCCTCTCCATCCACTGTATGCGACACGTCACCATGTATCTCGTGACCGTTCTCTCTCTCCGTTTCCTCCTCTCGCTCGTTCTTTCCATGGTGTGGCACTAGCTTTCAGCCGGTCACACGCACTGTGCCGTTATAACGGAAAAGAGGACTGTTTTCTTTCTCTCTCTCTCTTTCTGCATGCGTTGCAACTGTCAGCTGTTACTAGCAAAATGATCGAGATGGCCTCGTCAGCTGTCACACGACGACACGGATTGCTGGCTCGATGGTTCGCGATCGGGGGTCGTGCAAATCCATCGGCCGCCTCCGTGAAACGTGAGGCCCGATATCCTCGGTAACTGTTACAACTTTTATGGATACGTGCGCAGGTCCGTCTTACATCTATTCAGCGCCGGAAGTAATAAATAAAATACAATCGGTCGGGAAAAATATTTGCTCGTGCTCTTATATTCCAGTGAAGCTTCTTCCTTCTGGCAGATTCTACCTTTTACGTGTCACACCGGATAGGATTTATTTAAATGCAAAAAATATTTGCTCCAACGACGCTTTTTCTAGATTTCGTTTTCGTTCTAAAGTCGTATAAATTATCGAAATCGTGGATCCCTTTGAATTCATTTAAATGCGCGCAATCGCCGGAAGTAACGTGTAAATAAACACAAAAATATTTGCCCCGACGAAGCTTTTCCTCTATCAGACTTCTACATTTCCTTTTCGTTGTACTGAGCTTTTGTAGTCGTAAGAATTAACGAAATTATTACGTGTTTTATGTAGATCCCTCTAGATTCGAATAGACGAAGAATGAAATGTTCGTTCATACTTTTATTAACCAATGAAACTCTTTTATTGACCAAGCTCTCCGCTTCATTTTCATATTACGAAATTTTTGCAATCACGTAAAAGTATTGCCAAACGAATCTAATTGACCCTTACTTCGTAAACCAGAGTCTTCTAGGTTCGAACGGACAAACATAGAGATCGAGATATCTTATATGGCTTAGAAGCACATAAATTTGAAAGACTTTTATCCAGTGGAAAAAGAAAAAAAAAAAAAAAGAAAAACACGCCGGACACAAATAACTCCTGTTTACGAACTGTGCCAACAGCACAAGAACCGAGTGATTGGTATGCAAAACGCTGTGATAAGCGTAATGATGTACGAACACTTTTTATACCCGCTGCAAGTGATAAAGGCAACGAAGGGAAGAAAGATCGAAAGAAACGATGCAAACTAACGTTGCAATTTGGTTGATTGATATTTCCAGTGATGCAACCGTGATGATCCCGCTATTAGAGACGTAAATCGACGCAGCGGAGAGTATCTCGATGATAAAGAAAACAAAACGAGAGAAAGAGAGCAAAAAAACACGAGCGCAGAAAAATAGTGGAATGATTGATCGACGCGTATAATCGGCCGCCATGACTTAACCGAACCGCTCGTTCTTCCACTTTTTCTTTCTTCTTTTTTTTTTTTTTTTTTTTTTCTTTT
>NW_025109650.1:252387-295622 GCF_011392965.1 Frieseomelitta varia
TTTTTTCTACTCCCTGCTGCTTGAGAGCTCGCATCGAATTGGCGAATCAAGGCCACCGATGGAAAAAGAAAAAAAGAAAAAAAAAAAACACACTAGAATCCTTTCGCGGCGATGAGTCACAACATCGGCGAGGTATTACGTGGCAATGAAACGTTCCAGCTGTAACGATACCAACTATCGTCGTATCATTGTGACGAGTTGCAAATTGCCGGTGTAGATTAACGGGTCGCGTTCATCTCCGGTTGCAAAATAGACCGGTAGACTTATCCATCGGAATTCCTTTCTCCCAACTCTTCCTTACTTTACGATACATATCGCGCTCTATCTCTCGCGCTAACCGTTGGTCATTTCGTAATTATGCCAACGGATCCGTCGAGTAAAACCAGTGGCTACCCGAAGTGGGAAACTTGTATCAGAGAAATGAAAGTAAATCTACGGAACGGGAGAAAGTTTGTCTAGAATTAAATTACTCTTTAGACTTGAAGAGATTGCTCGAAATCTCGCTGAATTGATCCTTTTCGCGAGAGGCGACGCTCCTTTGTGAAAACGAAGGGAACAAAAACTTCTTTTGGAGGAATTATGAATTGGCTCATTTCGACCGCTCTGACTATTTCGAAATGCATTGGCACGAGAACGAAGAAACCGGTTGTAAGAAAATTTGTAGAATTTCCACGAAAAAATTACTTAAATCCGCGATTTCCACGAGGAATTACGGATTCTTTGCTGGTTTTTAATGAATCATTTTAAGTAAGCTCGTAATCCGCAAGTGTTCAAATACGTTACTTCTCTGAGCCACAATATGTATTTTCATCATTAAAATGTAAGAGCATTGCGTAATAACGACGTGATGATAATTTTTAACATAGTCAATAAAAAGGAATACACATAGTCGGGAACGAAGGACACATTCCCTCTAGTCACGAGGGAATGAGTCACGGCAATGTCATACTTTAAAACAACGTCTGATAAGCGACAGTTACAGTCGCAAGATAAAGGATAGTCACGAATTCTTTGATGAAGGAGCAAACAATCAAACAGACGTCGACGCCGAGAGGGCGAACGAGCAGCACGTGCTGAAGGCATGCGAATTGTCATGACCACGAGGAGAAACAAAACTAGTAATATTGGGGGATACGGCGGAAGTCAAGAGGGCTGTTTCCGGCGCAGCGAGTAAATCAAGAGAGAAGGGAACTGCTGTTCAACACTCTTGGCACTCTCCTTTGAGTTTCATTCTTTTTTTCTTCTTTCGTTCGTTCTTTCTTTCTTTCTTTCTTTGCCGTTAGTACAGAACTCCGGTGGATCGTAAACTTAAGAACACGCACAGTCTCCCACCCTTCTATCGCCATTGTTGGAAACGGCTTCATTCGCCTCGAGATTTTTTCCCCAACTCTCCGGCCATTTCTAGTACGTATTCTAACGTCCAATGAGTCGAGCAATTTAAAAGTGCCACGAGCATTGGTTTCATTAAATTCCGATATTTTTAATTACGTTCAAAAAAAGAAACGGTGAGTTTGCATAATCATTAATAATGTATGTACAGTGTATTTTTGTTAAATTGAGTTGCAACACGGATAAATGTTGTACACGTTAGTATTGGCAAGAATCGAGTGGGATTGAATAACGAGCCCAGTTTCATGTAAAAAAGAAAAAGAGCAAATGGTTAAAAATAGATTGGAAGTCGATGATTGCAAATTGCAGTGGATTGCGCAATAGTTTAATAGTTTTTAACAGAACAGGTATTTTAATAATCGCTGCACTTTCGTATTTTACTTTGCATTCTGATCTTTAGGATTTAGGAATAAAGCTACGAAATTTAAGCTTTTGTGGCAGAGAGAGAAGGGAAAAGGAAATGAAAGAGAGTTCGACGATAAATCACTCGTCGTAATACTTTTAGAAGACTTCCTTCAATGATTTCTTCTCTTTCGTATTAATAATTTCTCTGATCTCCTCTGATTAAATATCTGAATCTTGGATATCGCGCCGAGTGTTGCGTATCCGAATTCAAACTTCAAAGGAAATGAAAGAATTATCAACGTATGAGGATCAAATATACTAGACACGTAGTATTAATTTGTTTTTACATTTTACAGACACGTAGTATTAATTTGCAGAGGTGCAAATATGTACCAGTAGACTCGTGTGCAGACACTTGGACCGATTAAAGATATCTTTGTTCGGAGAGTGACTCAAGTCAGCCGACTTGTGTCGACTTTTTCCTCGGCCACTAACGTTATCGCTATACTGTGTAAAAGGCTTTTATCACATACACACCGTGGCATTTTCGAGCATGTGGCGTTAATGGATCATCTTTATTTCTTTGCTAATGACGCATCTTTGTAAACATTTGCGAAACAACAGAGATATTATTATCGGTCAAAAAATGGGACGAACAGCCACGAAGCGAGATCTATGAATTTCAATGACACGAAAAGACAAATTTTTATTCCCCAATTTTCATTGAAACAATTTGAAATTGAAATAAACGCTTGTGATCTATTATACGTAATTTAAAATTAAAATGAACGTTTGTAATTTGTACAGAGTGAAAACTTGAGCACCTATCTTTGTTACTTTTTAAGATAAGAAATAATTTTGTTAACAAAAGTTGTTTAGCATATAGAAGGCCGTAGCATGACAGTAATAGTCCTTTATTGGTGGATGGGTACAAAGTTATTTCAAGATTTCTTAAATGTATCAAAAAACTGTTAACTCAAAAGATATTTTAATCTCAATTCTGAAGGACGAAAAAAGACAGAGACGGTATTCTTGTGTTTAGATTGACTTTGTTTTTCGTTCATAAATTTTATAAGATTAAACATGAAATGTCCACCAAATTAATCATTTTTCGACAGGAATATTTTTTTTTATAGATGTCCAGCTAATTAATAAAGCGAAAAATATATCGTTCAATCCAAAAGTGAACGTGAAACTCCTTTATCTATAAAAAGAAAATTATTGCGATCTTCTCTGTGCTGAACAACTTTTGTTAATAAAATTTTTTTTATATCTCCAAAAGCAACAGAAATATTCAAGGTAATCAAGCTTATATATATATATATATATATATAAAATATGCACATATGTACAAGATAAACAAGTGTTGGGAAGCCATGTGGGTTAGCTCCATAAATTAAAGTTTACCTGCAATTACTATCAGTTTAACTACGATTACTTACGTCATTCCTTTTTCTCTGCGATAAATAAACTTGTTCGTTCTCTCTTATCAACAAAAAAAAGCCCGTTAATATGTACAAAAAGAAAAAAAAGTATGCACTTACATCATGCGAATTTCTAGGTTATACTTCTGTTTGTAGGTTATACTTCTTGATTACAGGAAATATTAATTTTCTGAATTAATATATTCATGAACAATGTTGCAGATTTTTCTTGCACGTGACGTCAACATTAACAGATCCAAAAAAAAAAAGTGAGATAACGTACGAAATGAAAAGTTTCATTCAACTAAAAATAAGTAAGAAAATATTTGACCATTTACTACGCTTGGTGGAATTAGGCAAGAATTTTCTTGTTTTCCGTGACTTTCCCTTTCAAACGAGTACACTGGCACTTGTGTAATTTGTCAAAAATCGGATGTTAATTGCACACTTCACGTAATGAGAACTATGGATCAGTTTTTAACTGCCCGAGAGGCTGGCGTATTGTTTCAATCCTCTGGGAGCGCGCAATTACGTCATCGCGATTTAGTAAAGTGGTTAAGTGCAACGATCTGACACACATAGACGGTGATTTAACAATGACCAACACAAGGGAGACAGGCGATAAACGAATTTCTCGAAGGACAATAGTTCGATTCTTACGTCTAATCGGTTGCAGTCGGTTTTGTAATTAACCGTCTGTCAATTAACGCTGACGAAATCGATGAAAAATCAATTAGAAGAAATTAGGACGTGTTATCGGCACTTTACTCTGGAAGTTTCGCGGAATTGCGTTATTTCTTATCGGGGGGCGTAGCTCAGATGGTAGAGCGCTCGCTTAGCATGCGAGAGGTACCGGGATCGATACCCGGCGCCTCCAATTTGTCACTTTCTTTTTTTTTTTTTTTTTTTTTTTTTTTTTTTTCTTTCTTTTATCATTATCATTTCGAAGAAGTTATTTTTAATAATCTCGAGATACTAATATCTGCTAATTTTGGCTGTAAATGCAAATATATTTTTTTTCACGAGAAGGCAGTTATATTCATGATGTGAAAAATACGACTATAAAGACGAAGAATACGATGATTAAGTGTTTGTTCGTCTTCTTATTCTCTCACTCGCATTTTGGAAAATAAAAAGAATTTATAATATCTCAAGGAAATGTTTAACACATTTTCTGTGATGTTTGGTTTTTTTACATGGAGAAGAAATATGTATGGATTATTCTCACGCGAAAGATGTGTCCCTGAAGGCATTGCGAAAATCAGAACCACAAATTGAAACTAGATGCCGAGTAGCACGGGAAAGGTGTAGAATGCTTGAGCATATATGCTACATACTTCGTAAAGCGAGTTCCAACGAATGAGAGACGTGTTAAACATTTGTCGCAGACGAAGATCGCATTTCACTATCGACAGATGTTCTGTGTTCCCTACAGCCATGTCTATCACGACTGCATAGTTTGACAATGGCTAACAACATGCCAGCACGTGTGGTGATACCATGAATATTTGAGAATTGTGTTTATTTTTCGGATTAGTATCTACTTGTTACATTACTTGTGAACAATGTCAGTCTACGAAAAATACACAGCAGCTTATGAAAATTGTTCAAAAACTCCTAAAAATCTTTTATGAATATAATAGAAAATATTGAGATTATCTTTGTATGTTTAATCAGGCATGTGATATATTGTACGTGTCATATGTGTCCATTTAAGAAGTGATCGTATTTTAATGATTTTAAAGTTACTTATATTTCTACTTTAAATATTTCTGTACAATGTTGATATGTCTTTTGTATATGAAGATGTTTAATTTAAAAGATAATTTTAAGCCTAAATTATGATTCTTATTTTTTCGATACAGTATGTCAAAGATCATTCTAGACACTGAAATTCGGTGGATGATTTCTAATAAATACATTAATTATTTTGTCACGTTGACTTCATCAAATTAGAAGTATAAGTAAGTTTTATAAAATTAACGTTACAATATCTTTCAAACTAATCAATTTCCGATCCGAGCTTTCACGCAGCGTAATGTACCATCGACTGCCGTAAAGAAAGATTCATTTTTTCATATCGAAGAAAGTGTGACGATCATGTCTCACTTGCAGTGCCAAGCACAACATAATCATCAGAATCTTCTACGATCAACATTCGAATATGCACTTCCACGAGCTACTTTACACTCGTGAAAAAAGATATCCACTGTAATTAATTATTCATCGTCTTTCGTTTGTTATCGACACGGTTACATCATCCACTGTACACGAAGAAAAAAAAGTAGCATCTGCGTTTACTTAGGAAACACGAAACGTCCACACAGATTAGACAGGGAATTTCTGTATATAAAAAGGACGACCAGGTTTATCAGCGTGTTGCCCGTTATCACACGCCACGCTGTTGACACAAAGTCCAGTTAGACAGTCTATCGAATCGATCCGACTTTAACAGTGACAAATAGTGTGTCACTGATCACGAAACTGTTCGACATTATCCATTCCAAACACCGGCAAAGTAAGATTTCCTCTAATGACGCGCTCACGGACAAGCCTTGCCTCAAAGGCGCGTAAAAGCTCAGCGTAGCGTGGAAACGCTCGTCTAAACTCCATTGCGAGACAATACCGTGACGCAAAACGTATCGCGTTGTTCCATATTCGGGATTACACCGGAACCGTGCTGTTGCCTATAGACGTTGACTAGGAGCAGTTGCTAGAACTAATTTAGACGAAGAGGTTAAGAGAGAAAATGGGATACAATGGGCAGAAACCGGTGGCTGGCTACGTGGTGTTCTACCATTTTGTAAAACGCTCGCTTGTAGACTAAGTTAATCTCTTTAGGAATACCGGTGTACACGGTAGTTTGAGAGAGAATTGCTGTGCAGAGGTTTATATTTTTCAATGAAATTCTTATATATATATATATATATATATATATATATATATATATATATGTATATAAAATCGTTATTATTCTTTAGTCAGAATAAAGTCAGAACGCGAATACGTAACAAGGGTATACAATCGAGCGATAAAATCGAGCGCGAGATAATTGAACAGATTAGATGATGTTTTCTTCTTCTCCAGATTCACGACATCGATAAATCTGACTATCGATAAATAACACCGAATAACAATCAATGAAAGATGCCCACTGCAAATTAACCGACTAACAGTATAGCCAAGATTAAAATCAAACACAGAGTGAAACTGATTTTTAACATTACTAAATAAAATATTCTTAACGCTACAAGCTAGGAGGAGACTTCTTCTTTAGGAGAAATATTGCTTAATAAATTGGAGAAATATTATACAATGCTCTTAAAAATTTATAAATTTATACATAAAATTTATATATTTATAAATTTATTATTTATTATATATAAAATTTATATACTTATAAATTTATTATTTGTTATATATAAAATTTATATACTTACAAATTTATTATTTGTTATATATAAAATTTATATACTTATAAATTTATTATTTGTTATATATAAAATTTATATACTTACAAATTTATTATTTGTTATATATAAAATTTATATACTTATAAATTTATTATTTGTTATATATAAAATTTATATACTTACAAATTTATTATTTGTTATATATAAAATTTATATACTTATAAATTTATTATTTGTTATATATAAAATTTATACTTATAAATTTATTATTTGTTATATATAAAATTTATATACTTATAAATTTATTATTTATATATTTTATTATAAAAATTTATATATTTATAAATTTATTTATATATTTTATTATAAAAATTTATATATTTATATATTACATTGAGAAATATTACATAATATTCTTGAAAATTTACTATCACAAAAAATCCCCGTTCAAACGGTACCGTCTCACTTCCCTCTGACGAGTATAGTCGTCGAACACGGTCGACATACGGATTCAATAACTCTACGGCGATCCATCGTCCGAGCAAATTTACGAAACGCGGCTCGAACGAGGAACGCGGGCATGGTAACGTGTTGTCGCGTACGATTCATCGGCGTGATTCCACGCGGCAAAATTCTGCAATAACAATGCCCGCGGCTGATAAAGTGCAGATACGATTCCCGGACACGCGTGAGCCGATCGTTCGTCTCGTTGCTCGTTTCACGAAAACATCGAGCTATAAGCGAATTATATCAGCCGGCCAGCGAATACGCGAGCGTGTCATTATCTGCCAGTTTATTGACAATGGGGCATGAAATAATAATAGAGAACGAAAATACGCGCTCTTCTTTTAAGCCGGGGAAACAACGGGATACGATATCGATCAACAGATCGATAGACCTCGGTCTGTCACTGTTGTGACGATTTGCTCGAATCTCGTTGCTGAGTTGCGACATCTCGTGCAACTTTAACGACGCGATAAACACGGAGCGTAATTATGCGAAAGTCCACCGAAAAACTGGCTACAAATAAATTTTATTCCATTTCTTTTTCTTTTTTTTTTTTTAGGAATACATATAACGCTTGTAGTCGTGCGTATATAAGTTTGTTTATTGCAGTTAACACTCGAAGTTTTCGTCACTCGTTCTCATTTTTTCTTCGAATTAAATTCTCCGATAAGTGCATTTCGTTTTTTTCCCTCTTTTTTTCGTTGAAAAGCAGACAAACACAAGAAATGACGTTAGTTGTTTATTTAGTACTCTTTTATTAACAGTATGTAATAATAAATATAGTGTTTAGGATTGTATAGATTTCCTCGAATCAAATATCACGTCGCTTACTCTAATTTTCTCAAATTTCTCAAAATTTTTCAATGCTATTAAATGTATTATTTATATACGAAGGATAGATTTAAGTGTATTTCTTTTTATCTGAAACCAGATAAATACAGGAAATGATACATAAAAGTATTTATTTAAGGATTTCATCACTGCAATTGAACTTTATTTGAAGGTTTCTCGAATTAAAGATTTTGTCGTCTAATTTTTCTCGGAATCAAAATTCTTTAATTCCTCGTGCTGATAATTACACGTGGATATTAATGACTCGAGCAATGATTAATTTGTGATAAATTTCTACAATATATTTCAAGCTCTTTTATTTTTGTAATCACTAGACTGCAGATTTTTATTTAATATTATTTAATGATGTTAATAATATCAAAATTTAATATACACTAGTATCCATAACAATTTCTCACATAATCCTGAGAAATGAGATTTTTACTTTTTTTCTATTTATTGGGATGTTTAGATAAAGCAGCCTCTAATTTATAAATATACGGTGAAATAGAAAATTAATAGTTTTAATTTTAATAGACATATTCATAAAAGGTTCCTGAGAATGATCGAAAATACCATCACGAGCAATTGTACACGTAACTCTCGGACTACATTATTATTATACAAAGTTAAATAAATAAAAAAACAAAAGAAAAACGAGGCTTCGAAGAAAAGTAAAACGAAACGGTCGATTCGTCGATATCGAAATCAGAAAAACAACATCCGAATGATATCTGATCGTGACGTTGAAGAAAAAAATGCTCGGCTGTTTTGCTCGAGAGAACTTGCTTTGCACGAAAACATAATCGACGCTTACGAGCAACTTTCCGAGCCGTTTAAGGCCACGGCTTGAACAAACGATCATTCCGTAATTTCCCGTCGATTCGTTCGTAATCTGTTTGCTGAATATTGGGCAGAAAGCTCGCGTAATATTATTGCACTTTCACGCGATAAATAACACAATGCGACCGCAACACCTGATAATAGGACACTGGAACCTATTGAGCTATTGACGTGACATGCAGGTTCCCTATCAGTTAAGCGTATGTATGTACAACATCTGTTTTCACTAAGTAAGTTCGTTCCTTTTCTTTTCTTTTCTTTTTTTTCTTTTTCTTTTTCTCCCGAAGCACAATGCGACGCTGCACGTGCGTTTGAGTGACCTGTCACGTGTTCCGAGGTAATTTATGAAAGAGAATAGAGTTAAGATAAAATTAGTTCGGTTTAGTTGAATAGCCTATGTCTATGAATTGATTCTAAAATTGACGATAACAATAGAGTAGTTTTATCATTCGATCAATTCGATACGTCTCGATATTGGAAATAATAACGACGAGGGAAGTGAGAGAAGAAGAACGGAGTTTCTAATTTTAGAATATAGACGTCGTTTGATATTAGTCCACGAATAGACAATTCTCTTTAAACTTTCGCCGAAAATTTCATTCCCCGGTTAGTTTGATACATCTGTCACAGCCATGTTGCTGTCTTCTTTGATGTACAGAAATATTACAACGAAGATAGAGAAAGTCAAATGGGGGAAGAATTACAAAAGAAACGCAGAGTGGTACGTGACTGATGATACAATTGGCTGCGGGCCAATTCTACGGAGGGAAAAAAAATAAGACAATAACGTGAAACAAAATTTTTCCATACGAGACTGTTCGAGAAAATATCTAATTTGAGAATCTATCAAATATACTAGAATCTGGCTATTAAGTATATTTCATTGTGTATACATACATATATATATATATATTTTATATACCTTTGGCATTATTATTGTAACACAATATCTTAAAAAATTAAATTAATTGTGCACAAAATTGATATCCACAAAACATTTCAAATCTTTCCCTGTCGTTAAATATAATATAATATAATACTTTAAATGTAAATGTAAAATATAATATAAATAACATAATAATAATAATATAAATAATATAAATAACTAATAATAATATAATATAAAATAAATAATATAATATAAAAACTTAATATAATATAATATTTAAAATTTGCAAAACGAGACAAGTCCAATTATTATCCAATCCAAAATTAATTTGTCAGTGGGCTAAGAAAATCAATATTAATTTCTTGCGAAGTGCTTCCGATAACTGTCTCCCGGGCACGTTCTCGGATTTGTTCTCAAAACTTCCCCAACGTGCCCGACTATGATTTCGTCGTGCTCGTTATGCCGTTGACAAAGTTCCGAAAGTTACTTTTGTGTAACGCGCGTAACACGCCCGTAAAAGTTTCCCTTTTCCTTTTTTTCTTTTCATGGTAAGCGTTCGAATACCTTGCGAGTCACTGTACGTCACTTACAGATTTTATGCCCGGGGTGGGCAAGTTTTTCGCCGTCGTGGCACGGTTTCATCCATCCGTGCCTCGGGGTTAATTTACTGTCGCATAAAAGTCGACCGCCATGGTTTAAGGGTGCCCATCGATTTGGCAGAGCCAGCGACAAAAGGAACCACGCCGCGTCCAGGGACAACCGTTGTCCGTTTACATTGTGATACGATGTAATTTGATAAATTTATCTCAACGTGAAAAAGCCACCCCTGGCCGTCGCACGTGGGAACGTGGAAGACTTTCAACGTGGAAGAAGTTTGATGGCAATAAGAATAATGGAAACAGTGTTTGACGTTTGTTTCATTCCATTGCTATTATGATTATATTATTATATTAAATTTATTATAGTTATCGTATTAAATTGAAGAATAATCCATTTTATAGACTAAAAATGGAAGAAATGACACTAGTAGAACTGCAAAGGATTATACAATGTTTTGAGAAATTTGTATTCGAATATTTTTCGAATCCTTCCATGAATAGATACATATATAGAAACATTTTGAGATTTCTTTAACGCTATACATATTCTTCGTGCAATTTCAGATTTTAATTAAAGAAACCTAAAAATATACAAATATCTATGAATCCGCTAAATATGACTGAAATTTTATATAATATAACAAACAATCGTTGAAATAAGTTTATAACTTTTATAGTACAAAAACTTGTTATTTTCTCAAAAAAAAAAAAAAAACAAAAAACCATATAACGAATGCTATACTAAATACTGAAATACTTATCGACACAATAAATGATTGATCGTTCAAATAATTTCGCAACGCTCTTGAATTAAAAAGTATTTTAATTCAAGATCTCCGAATTGAAGAGAGGGAACGTTTGTTCAATTTCGAACAGTTGCTGATATTTTCCACGATCTTCGAACCAATTCGCGAACGCGCTACTCCGAGTGCAACGTACGAATTATTTTCGAAAGCTGTTCAAATACTTCCTCGAGCAACGGTGACATCCTCGGCCCAACGATTTTTACGATCCCTCGCGTTCCGCGGCCCCTCGCCCGATATGATCTACAGAGTCACGAAAGATCGAGGAACGCACGCGTGATGCGTTTTACGACCGAGATCGTAAAACCGTGTCGAACGGTATATATCACATCCATGCTACATTTTCCTACGATCGTAAACTGGCCAGGGTCGATCGTGCGGGTTCTGAGAACGTACCATCCCCCTATGGAACCGCCGTTAGTGAATATGGATCACAGGGAAGTCACCAGCGGAGTAAGAATATTGGGTAGCAGCCAAGTTTCAAACGTTAAGTTAGATTCAACATTAATTTCGCTGCACAATAAAACGTCGTAACTGTCGTTCTCTCGTGCAATCTGTCTTCATACGATGCACGAACGTTTTATGGCTCTTTAACGATTCACACAAAATGTTTTTCTCAATTGGTTGCTTAATTCTCCGATGTTCTCTCTGCTGTCTTCGTCGCGTTGTGTCTTTTCCAGCGATATATTATTTATACTTGTAGGAAGTTGTAGAGTAGATGAATTAAAATGATTAGAAATATTAAAATTAATAATTAAATAAATAACAAACGATCTTTTCAATGCAAATTAAAGATATTAAAAATATTTGAGAATTCTTGGGGATTTTTAGTAACGTACGTAATTACGATTGTAATGTGATTTTGTAATTATGAGATAAATATATAAATAATTATGATAATTTCGTTAAATGAATGTACGTTGGTAAAAATATAATGACAGTGTTTGTAATGTATGTACTATAAAAATCTATAAATTGCTTCTTACTATTAATACATTTCACTAAATATGTAATACCAACGTTTCTAAATGTACAATCATTATAAAATAACTGAGAACGGTAAACAATTTTTATGCACGTAAGGGCAAGAAATATAATAATAATATAATATATAATATATAAATAACATAATAATACTATAATATAATATAAATAAATAAATGTAATATAATATAATATAAATAAATTGTAAAATCAAATTTGACTTGAGTTTTTGCCATCGTGAACGAGTCCTTAGGTGAACTCTTTGCACTTATTACCTTTGATAATATAAATATAAATATAAATATAATTATAATTATTATATTAAATATAAATATAATTATAATTATATAATTATAATTATAATTATAATTATGTATTATCAAAGTTAATATATATATATATATAATTATATTAATATAACCCAAACCATTTCTACAACAGAAATAAACCAAAAAAAAAAAAGAAAAAGAAAAAAAAGAACCTGGACGAAGCGTGACAACCGAACAGGCATTCACAACTAAAGAACAACAGTGAAAAATATAACGACGGCATAAAAGCAGACGGGAATAAACGAAATGTCCCTTTCCTGTTCTCTGAACGGAAAGCCATAATGCCTCGGTTCATAACCGAGGAGCAATAATGTATGAAGGAGGACGGAAATAAACGAAATGTCTGGTTCAACGAACCGATATAGAAATAATCAAGTGAGGAGCAAGCAACTGTGGATTAGGCGTGGAGGACGAATCCTCCAATATACACAACGTCCCCTCCCGACGTTGTCACGAAGCGGAGAGGAGACCGTGACTGCGGAAGGGTGCAGAAGTGATTGCGGGGCCATGTGTCAACGGAATAATATAAAAGGTCCCCGCAGAAGGACGTGTGTCTCGTCTCTGAAATTGCGTGCCTCGCGAGTAATAATGCCTCGGCGCGGCGACTTCGAAAGAAGAAAGAATCCACTGTGATCCACTGTGAAAAAGAGAAATCGACGAAAATTCCTCCTGTGGACTCTGTGGAAACACGTTTCGTTTCCGGCGGGACACAGGAACGCGAGTGTCGTCCTTTTAAATTCCTCGTTGAACACTTGGCGTTTTTCTTAATCGAATCGGCGACGCACGTTCAACGGACCATTTTTTTCGAGATGGCTCTGGCTTTCGCGTTTGTGGCAAACATCTCAGTCACCGTGAGTGAAAATAAAATTGGACCTGCGCTTAAACCTCGATTCTCGATTTAATTTTCGATCAGGGGGGAATGATAGATAGGGTAGTGAAAGGATGTTGTTCGTTGATGCGCTTTAAACTTTAACCAAGATATTATTATAATTATTAAAGTAAATTTGTTTTAGATAGATCGTGACTGTTGAACTGGTGGGTAATTTGTACACCGATTAATACTTAATTCAATTAAAATAATTAAATTAATTTACTATTAAATCCTCTTTCAAATTAATATTAAAAATAATTATTCAAAAATTAAATTTTTTACAATTCATTTATTCTTAAATATACTACATTTTGATTTAAAATTATTATTTTGTAAAATTTTTATTTATATATTCTTATTCATAAATTATAATAACAATACATAAATATAATTTAAGTATATTTCCTATCGTGGATTATCAAATTGAATGATAAAATTTCCCTAAAAACTTTAAAAGGCCGCCATAGTACTTTATTTTAATGATTCAACTGGTATAGCACAAGACTACCTTTTTCATGCAATTTCTGAATAACGCGTAGTTTTGTAATTTCGTGCCGAGTTCTGAACTTACAATTAATTATGCGAGCTTAAATAAGCTTCGGAAACAGCTAATTCTGAACTTGCGCTGCTCTTTAACTCGCCCATTCAATCATTTCTTATTTTTCCTTTTGATCAATTTGTGTTATTAAATTCTACTCTGTCAACATTTGACAGGTGGCCTATAATATTCAATGGTTTATGTGCCACGTAAGGAGTACAATATGCGTAATGAGTAACGCAATAACATCAATATAACGTACTTTGACTATTTATACAACATGAACATTTTGTTTAATATATACAATGAATATACAACCAATGTATACTATATTCAGCCTCCAAGGAACAATTAGTATATTCTTTCAACTACCACCCTCTAAGTCTAACCACCCTCTGTTTGCTCACTATCGAAACAACCCCGAACCCAGTATTCCCGTGAAAACGGTTTTTTTTTCTAGTAATTTGCGATTCGTGGCGCTCGACAGAGTGAAAATAAATCGAATATTATATTCGAAGCGAACGAACGAGCACCCTTCGTTTCGATCGTGTCGCACGGGGCGGTGGAGATTGTATTGGTGCCCACGGTGTTTCATGGGATGCACAGAAGGCCGATCTCATCGACCCTACATGGAGTTTCAGCTGGTTCCGGTAACTGACGCAAGCTGTTATAGGCGAAAGCTCTGTGGAAAATTAAAGACACGGCCAAATGATTTACAAACAGGAAGCTGAACGTTGTTGCCGAATTTGATGCAGTTTATGACGGTGGATCAGCTGTTTCCAACAGCGATTTGGAGAAGGGGAAGCTGTTTCGTGTTTACAGGGGGTGGTTTTTAGGGAGAATTGCACGAACGCGTTAGGGTGCTGGGAGCACCCTACTTGCTCCACTATTAGATGTTTTGAATTGGAAAGTTTCTGCAGTTAAAGAGACAATTGAAAGTTGAATGGAGATTTGCTCCGATCGTTGATTGGTATCATTGAAAGTCACGGAAATTTACATTTTACGTTTCACGTTGTTTAATTCTGGAAATTTTCATTCGGTGCAATTTTACTACCGTGCTTCAGGCTGTAGATTTTAGAAAATGCAGAAGCATACAAAATGTCCAAAGTAGATTTAAAGTGTATATAATATATAGTAGATGAAACGAATTTCTTACAGTACAATGAAATGTGAAAATGCATGAAAATCTATCGATCTCTGATAGATAGAACATAAAATACAAAATAAAACTAAATATCTCAAACTGTAATATAACTTGACGGATATTAAAGTATATAAAAATAAAATTATATAAAAATTAGGTGGTAATAAATAATAAAGTATATAAAAATAAACGATACAGAATAACCGAAACTAAAAAAAAAAGAAATAGATTAAAACAATGACTGTCGGAGAAATCTGAAGAAAACTGCATTTCAAGTTTCACTTTAATCCACTCGAGGTAGGTTGAAAAATTATTCCACCGCCCATATATTAGTCCTTTGTGATTCAAAATTCGTACTATGCTCTCATTTCGAAGAAAAGTAAAAACATTTGCTTCTTAACAGATGTAAAAGATAAACTTGAACTCGTTCGTACGTATCATCGACACCGAGTCTAAACACAAGATTCGCTGAAACAAAGTCGTCGTCCAAAGAGACTGGACTGAATTAATAACACGTAGATTAGATTAAATTTTAAGATTTAAATCCTCTAACTCTTTGAGTCGGAGCCTCAAGAGTTAAAAAGGCAAGGGACGAGACATTGGGATGTGAATGAACACTGAAGACGAGACAAGGGGGATTCTTAGCTCGTGATCGAGGGTATCGGTGTTTTGACAAAAGAGATTCGACTTTGTGGAACGGAGCATGGGGGAGAGGAAGGGGCGAAGATCGATCAAACGAAAGAAACACAGTATAATTATTATCGACGATCGGTAAACAACAAAGTCGGTTATCAGACGACTGATGCAACGCGGAAACGAGTTTCGTCAGCTGCTGCAAATAGACAACCAGAGACTATAGATAGACGTTAATCAGTCGTAATTGTGCGTCTTTTCAGACGATAACGATCATGTGCAACAATCACCCTCGAAATACGACGGACAGAATAATCACGAAAAATTTTGAACTGTTAGAACTTCGTAAAAATGATGAGTCACACTAAGTGTTATCACTAAAGCATCTCTATTTTTGCTTTTGAGTCTGTTTTTTTTTTTTTTTCTTTTCTTCAAGGATACATTTATATCACGTAGTGGTTGAGAAAGAATAATTGTAAAAATTCAGACTTCTCTAAAAATGATGAAAAATGTTTTTCATAGCTGAATCCATTATAATCTTCAGAGGCTGAAGTGTTTCCTTTACAATGCTCTCTTGCAATTTGCTGTACGATTCTGTTTTTCGCTGTTTTATTAAACTTTGAGTATTAAAGTTACAGGACGAAAATTCAAGAGATTGCTTATCGTTCAAAATTCAACAGTGGTGAGAAAAGATACAGTAGAGTAAGTTTTAAGGGATCGTTGTAAAGAGAACATTTCAATCTTCGAGGCTACGATAAATTTTGTCACAAAGGAAAACATTGTTCAATGTTTCTGGAGACACAACGTTTGTCAGACATTTTAAAATGACGAAATGTTGGGATTTCTTGAGTTTCTGTCGTTAATGTTAAAGATCAAAGTTTAATAAAATGACCAAAAGAGATTGTACAGCAAGTTTCAACGGTGAGTTTAATTTAGAAAAAAATTTTTTCAATATTTTTGGAGACGTTTGAATTTTTACAGTATTTGAAAAAGAAATGGACTGTCAAAGTAGAGGCTTTACGTTTTAAAATGAGATCAAGTAGAATATCGCGTGATATGATTTTACAAGTATAAGTTACAACAGTTTAAAGTATCACTTTTTCATCGCTATTCATTCAACTATGCTTTTTACTGTGTTTTTTATTCTCAACGACGATGATTTACAATTTACAAGAACGTCACATTTATAAGAGAAAGATGGATATCGACTCATTAGTATTACATCGAAATTTTCTCCTCGCGATAACGAACGAATTAGAAGTAAACAAATTCCGATAAGTTTAATCTATTCCATTTTTTCAATGTTTACTGAATAAAGTTTATCTCCTGGGGCTTTTGAATTATTATCGTCACGTGTGATCAAGCAACGAATTGAATATTAAGGCCTAAATTAAAAGAACTCCGTCTGCGAGGAAAAGAAGTCGTTATCGTCACGATTTTTTTTTTTTTTTTTTATAATCAACATTATTAATTAAACATTAGATCGAAATTAAACACAGCTTACGTAAAATTATAAATATACAAATATCGAAACGATCTGACCTGAACAGCACACTTTCGAACGAGAAGAAACCAGTGAATCATTTCACTTCGATCAATCTCTATTCCTTCGATTCGCAACATCTTTGTAACATCAAAAAAGAGAAAAAGATCATTCAAACAAATCGATTAATCGTTCAAATCGTTAACAACAAAATTATTATAATCGTCGCAAGTCGTTCGAATGATGAGCAAGTAGAACGAGAATTTGTAACATTTAAACGAAAAATTTCAATCTGAATGTTCGTAATTTAAATGAAACGAAATCAATGGAATTAATACTGCTAATTCTTCCTAGCGTCTGAAAACAACCGGCGAGAAGAGGAGAAAGCATTGGCCATTCGTTGTATCTCGGCGGTGGTCAACGAGATACAACGAGGTTCTCGGTAATACAGACGTTTATCTGCGAAATTTATTCTACGGTCTCGCGGAGATAAATCTGCATGAGCGATTTCGTTGTATGTTCACGTCGTTGGTCAACGCGCGGTGGCATATCCAACGCTTTTATATCGTGACCCACATTTACACGAGGGGTGATTATTCCCCCTTGATTTTCCCCCTTCCTCGCTGCCATTTCGTACAAAGAACGGACCATTGTTAGGCTGTCGAGGGTACCGCGTGATTCCAATCGAATTGATTTTCTCTTTTTTTTCGTTCTCCTTTTTATTTCATTTCTCTTTCCTCCGTTCAAGGTTTAACCCTTCGTTCGCGACGACGCGTCATAACAAAATTCACCGACAATTTGTTACCCGCTGTTTTGCCAAAGGGAGAACGAGCAACGTTTCACGCTCGAACGGTCGATTAGAAAATCGTCGAAGCTGTTTTCTATTGTCATATGCGCAAACACGTTTTTCAAAACGGTACACCTCACTCCGAACCACGCGTCGAAACTTCATACTCTTGTTTAGAAATGGTTTTAATCCTCTATAATCAGGACTTTGTCCAACTTGTAAAAGTCTTTAATTGCGATTAGTGATTTTTTTTAAATTAAAATTTTTGCCTGCTTTGATAAAGAAATGGAGGAAGTAATTTTTGTAAATTACCCCTTTTTTGTAAATTAAAATTATATTTAATTATATTAAATATAATTTAATTTAATTATTATAATTCTACTTTAATCTAATTTATTTATTACAATTATATTTAATTGTATTAAATATAATTTAATTTAATTATAATTCTATTTTAATCTAATTTATTTATTACAATTATATTTAACTATATTAAATATAATTTAATTTAATTATTATTATAATTTAATTATATTAAAATTATATTTTGCCTGCTTTGTTAAAAAAATGGAATCTAAATGGAAATTGCCCGCATTCTTTGCTATACTATTTGAATACTATTTGCGTACTTCTACGCATTATGTGCAATTTTGCATCTTGAAATTTCTCACGGAATGAATAAAAATCCGCAATTTACTGATCATCTTCGCCTTTCATGCTGTTATCGTAACTACTATTCGATATCTCAAAAGCGAAATCGTGTTTCTCCAATTCTAAAATAAACGTTACACAACAATCTGCTGTTTAAAATAATCATTTTTCTGCTCCTTTCTATCTAATTAACTTGATCATTTAATTTATTTCAATTTCAAAGGCTTCTGAGCAATTCACTTAATTGTAGCTTAATTTACAGCAATAACTGGAAATTAATACATAATTCTTGCGAATAAATCACTTGGGTAATTCTTGGTAATGTCAAACAGACGAACGAGCAAAAATGTATAAATTACGTTGACATTGTTAATAATTTTATAATCCATAAATTTTATAATCCATAAATTTTATAATCCATAAATGAACGAAACACAAAACGCATCTATCATAGAAAAGCATTTGCATGCCATTGTAATTAATACATGGTACTTATACGTGTTGCCGAAACATATTTAATTAACTATTACGAAATATATTAATTAACTATATATTAATTAATTATTTAATTAAATTTCTTATCATGCACATATTTGGCATTGACAAGATAAAATATCGAGTCTAATAAAGAGAAATAAATTTCATGGGAGAATAAGCTTTTCGTGGACACTGAGTAACACTGAGTACGAATAATCTTTTTATGAAAGACGGTCCTTTTCATTTTTATGAATTATAAAATCGTTAAAGCCATGAGAGTCGTCGTTACGAAAATACCATCGCAATGACAAACAGCACTGAAGCAAATATTTGAAATCTCGCATTGTGCTTTATTATCTTCAATAAACAATATGGCAATTTTTACTTCTCCACAAGAGATGGACTTTCACGTTTCATCTTTCGTCGACGATAAAAATCGCTCAAGCCAATTTTCTCGATTATTGATCTCGCTAAATACTCAAACTTCGCATTCCACTTTATTATCTTCAATAAATAACGGGAACAAATACTTCTCTACAGCAGATGGCTTTTATGTCTCATTTTTTGCCAACGATAAAGTCGCTAGAATCATTCTTCGTCGTCCCACTCAATATTCAAACTACGCGGTACAATATTCTACCTCGTTACCTTCAATACACGCGTAAAAAGAGAAGCACGTAATTGTTCGCAGACGCATGGCTTTTGCATTTTATCGCCGCGGATTATGAAATCGTTAAGTTCTCTTGTCTGTTGCAAAAATATAATGCTGCAACGACACACTGCACCAAAAGCAAATATTGAAACTCACGTAAGGACGCTTACTTGCCGAGGATGGTTCTTGTATTTTTTATTTCGACGGGTTATAAAATCGTTAAAGCCATCTTTTTTCTCGTCGCAAAAACATCATGGCCAAATATTGAAACTTCTAGCTCTTTATCTAATCAGCTTCGATACATAACGAAATAAATATGCTTCGTCTACAAAATTAAATATTTCTCGCGTTTCATTTTTTTGGTGGATTGCAGACCCGTTACAAAAAAAAAAAAAAGAAAAAAAAACAAAAATCACTTTCGTCGCTACAAAAGTACAATTTTCATGGCGCCATTACAACGACACGTGTGCTAAAATTGGCAGACATTGAAACTTCGCGTGTTCTATCACGTGTACTCTTATCAACTTCAATAAATAATAAGACAAATACTTCTCTGCAGAAAATGGCTTTTGTGTCTGAAGCTGAGAAAATATAATCAGCACGCAGTGGCTGCAATATGTATTTGCACATAATGAAACAATTTTCTTCCCTTTTCTTTTTCTTCTTCTCTTCTCTTTTCCCCAGGGTTTATTTGAGCCAGAACGATTTCCTTTGAGAATTTGGACTAACGAGTAATTTACCATGCAATCCGCCAACCTCGGTTATCGACGACTTTTAAACGATCTACACTTGAAAACTTGACTGTAAAGCTCGTTGTTGGTGGCGTGATAAACAGCGAAATATATTATGCACACTGACAGCTCATAGTCTTCTGGCGGGTATCATTTCTACTCATAAGAAAAAAAAAAAGAAAAAAAAAGAAAACAGAAATTCGTTCAATTAATACGCGTTCAACTAAAGTGTGTATTACTGTTGTTTGATGTGTTTCATTACAGCAGCTATTACGTAATACCTTCGTTGTTAGATTGCGAATGTTTATTTAAGTTCTATATTTCTGAGACTACAATTAGGTATAATATGTTACAGAAAACACTGTGTTTTTGATATTTCATTGTCGGACATTTCACGATATGTTCATTCCGCAATTCTGTACTTTAATCGTTCAAGTCAAAACGATGCTTAACGTTGATAATTCAGACTTTCCGAAGTCTTGAAATATGAATCACTTACGAAGTATTACTCATGAATTATTTACGTAGTGTTTGTAAAATACTGTACATAACAAGTCTCATTTTTTAACTTGTGGAACACACCAGCAAATCTATATAACGTATCAACGTTCTTAGCAATGAAACCAATCTTCACGGTTCATTTACACAGAGGAATATTGAAAGTTAATCCACAATATATTCAAACTCGATCGATTGGCGCGCGAAAGGGAACCCATATTTGCTAATTAAATTGGAAACTAAATTCAGTCATACATATGTAACAGTAGCCGCGTTCACATGGAACAAAGAGGGCACTCTGTGAAGCTCGTAGTGTCAGTAGCCGTGATCCGAGATTATAAAGCGAGGCGTTAAAGTCACTTTGCGAAACCGGTCTTGCATGCAGTAGCCTTACACAGCGCAGAAGAGAATGCAATAAAATTACCAGGCAATTGTATCCACGTGCCAGTTCACCACGAAAGGACAAGTAGTTTCGATTTTCTCTCGTCTACCCACCGTCTTTGCACACCGCGATGATTAATACACAGCGATCGAATCTACCGGATGTCTCCTCGTGCCACGACGACGCGACGTTTCGTTACCAACAGCCCACCAACACACACGCACGAAAGAAATTTCATCGTCTCGTTCGGATGACACTTTTTGGTTTCCCACGCGTTTCTCCTTTTTGTCCAAAATTCGGGTATTAGATTTTATTCTTTTTCCCGAGAGATCGTACTTTTTTTTTTTTTTTTTTTGATTTAAGGAAGATTTTGTGGATTATTATATTTAATATAATATAATATAATATATTGTATTATATATAATTAATATTATAATAATATAATATATTATATTGAGAATAATTTAATCCTTATGAATTTAAGGATTAAATGTGAACTAATGAAACTTTCATTATAATAAACGCAGAATTTTTTTAAATAATTGTTGATCATTGACGTATTTTTATGTAGTTTGTGATATGGATCTACATATGTGGGGTCAGTTATCAGTGAATCTGAGGAATGAATGAAAAAAAGTAAATGCTACCAGATAACTTTAATAATTCCAGAAATTTCCATCAATTTAGTTTGTTTAATAAAAATTCAATAAATTGACCTCATTTGTAAAGAAAGTCGGTGGTATATAAAATTCACGTTGAAGGAAAAGCGTAAAACAGACACAAAAGATCCTCAGAACTGCGTCGTTCCTAGAAGGGATAAGGGTGCAACCTGAGGGCTATAAATGACGCTCGGAAATAAAGACGGACATTTGATTCTGTAGTTCGAATCATCGAGCTCAGAACTTTTCAATCATCATCGGGTTTATAATTATATTCTTTACACATTCGATAAATTCTTTTAATTCTAATCGTACATTACGAAACCGTAATATAAATCAGACTGGAACAATTTGTAAAACATTAATAAATTACTAATAAATAATTCTACTGCACGACAATGGGTCTTTGGTAGTGGAAAGAAGCTGCTCCGAGGATTTCCACTAAATCAGAGCCGACTAACTGATCGCTAGCGCTACCCCCACCATTATGTCGCCCTCATGCACGGCGACATAGTGGTGGGGGTAGCGATCACAGGCCGCCAGTTAGCTAGCTCTGCTCTAAATTATATACCTGAACCAAGTGAGTGTGTCTGACACACACGCTTCTAATTTTTAGAACAATCACCATTGTACAGTTTAACCACCAAAATGGTCTAAACGAGCAATGTGTAACTTTTGTTAGAAATTTTATAAATGTATTTTACAGTGTATTTTTAGAGATTCCAATAATTTTTCGTTAAAAAAAAAAATAGTATTTCGTAATATAAAAAAAATATCTGAAATACGTAAAACAATTTTTCATCGAGGTTTCATTTTTTTTAAATCATACTCGCAAACATATGAAACTTCATAAAAATTCGCAATCCAGTTACGTATGAATATATTCGTAATGCGCATTGACAGGAGCAGCTAAATAATTTATAAAACACACTTTGTGTTGATGATAATTTATTAGGATATGATTCTGGCCAATATTTCTAGCACGCAACAATACAGAACAGGTCCTGCCAGCAGCCAATTTTTCCCCAAAACACTCTTGCAACTGAATTTAAGAACGTCATAACGTGCCGACACGTCTTCGCGACGTGCTTTGTGAAAATTTACGCGAATTAGACGTCGAACAAACGGCACCGACGAAATCGTCGCCGCTTCGCCGGGACAAAAGCACGTCGACGAAAAAAGGAGGAACCGAGGAGAGTGAATAATTAAAATTAGAGACGTCTTCTTAATCGCGATCATACAAAGAGGCAGAGAAGAAAGAAATTTTTTTTAAGGATTGAAAGAAAAGGGAGATCTCGTCCAAAGTCTCCCCTATTAACGTTGCTTAGACAATCGCTGCATTATTTTAATTAATTGCGAATTATTTTGTTATTTTTAATTGCCGCCGGAAGAAAAAGACTGATGCTTTTATATCGTGTCAGAAAATAGACCAGTTTTCGATCATTAAGAACAAAACGTCACTTGTCCTCGTTGTACTACTCACGTGAAATTGTCGTTTTATACGAGAAAATTGAATTGAATTGAATCGTATAATATTTCTTACACGTGTACTTGACAAATCTCCAGCTACAATTTTCTTTCTAAGAGAAAGAACTTTGAATGCTTTCCAAAGGAATTTTTCTTTTCTTTTTTTATTTTTCCTCAGAAAGAAACCTTGAATTTTACTCTAAACTTTCAATTTTTAGTTCGATCCTAATTTCGATTAGTTTATTACGCTCGAACTTACTCCAGATTCTTTTAGTCTATTCGTGTTCCATTATGTATCTTTCGTTTCACAAATAAACCGGCGACTGAAATATAAAATTCGCACCAGAGAAAATGAAGCGCAAGCAACAGGAGAACGTTTGTGATGTAATAAAAAACAGGAGCTGTTGTTTATATAATTAGAAAAATATACAATTTAGGGCAAATACTGGGAAAGGGCCCAGAACTTTCTCCAGTACCCAACAATTGCAACCAGATGTCCTAAGTGGCGTACTGTAAAAGTTAGGCCTGAGACTTGGGATTGTTTATAGCTAATCCTCCAGGCCTAGCATTTAAGTTATTAAGGGTAGGGATGCGTTTGTGTGTATGTGTGTATGAATGACGAATTTTGTGCAGATGAGGAAGAAGGCAGTGAGTGTCGAGAAGCCAGAGAGAACAGAGTGAGTGTTGAGAAATAAGAGAGAACAGAGTGAGTGTCGAGAAGTCAGAGAGAGAGTGAGTTCAGAGTTGCGAGTTTAGCGAGTTTAGGAATTAAGAAAATAGTGTAGAACGTCACTTTATAATCATCATTAGATAAATTTTCTTTTATTTAATCTTAAATAAACAACTATCTTTTATCAAAATTCCTACAAACTGGGGTCTCAAGCCGGGATTCCTACATATACATATAAATTATATTTAAATATAGTATAAATATAAATATAATATATATATAATAGATATAATAAGAATTATATTCCTAATTTTATATATATATATATATATATATATATATATATATATATATATATATATAATTTATATAATTAGGAAAATATATAATTTAGAAAAAAATAACCGAAATTTCTGAAAACGCCAGTTTCTAAATTTAGAAGACTCTCCATTCCTTTAATATTAAAATTTGGAAGCTCCGATGAGAAGAAAAAAGAACGGATTCAAAATACATTGGCATGGAAAGAGACAAACGGGGAGAAAGGAATGAAAGAAATTTGGAGCAGAACAGTCCAGAAGGATCGTTGGTATTTTTCTTTCAAGCCGTCACGTATCGCGGAGGAACGTGGCCGAGGGAAAAACGTGCTCCCTCATCCCGCCTATCCGGGTTAATTTCTACTCTTGGTAACCGTCTTGGAAAATTCCATGGACCTTTTGTGCGCGGAACACGGAACTATAGATGCTGCCTTAAGGACGACGGACCCACGTTCACATAAACGCCCTATACACCCTTGATCCCGGAGCTAAAGGTCCAGGTATCCGTAAGTTTCGACGAGAACTTTTAGAAATACTAAACTTGGAATTTTCTTTCATGCATAGAGGGCAGATTTTGTGTCTTAATTCTTCGCCAGTCCAGAGAGAAAAACACGGAGAGAGTCCAAATTTTTATTAACTACTGACTGTATAATGATAATTATATTTGTAATATTACTGTCGGTATTTAGGACAAAATTTGACTTCACTTGCACAACAATTAATAACAAACATTCGGCAAAAATAATACACTAAATAAATATACTTTGAGAAATAAAAACATATAAAAACCACCAGTTAGTGGGAGAAATTTGACGTGAAACGTGGAAAAAATATGACTGAAAAGAAACAATTTAATTTGACAATCTTTGACGATAAAATTTACTTCAAATTGTTGTTGAAATTTATAGATAAAAAAATTTAGTTTCAATTTAAATAACAAGTCAAATCGAAATGTAGTACGTTCGAGGAGAAACTTTTATTTCCAAATGATTAATTTTTTGATCGATCGATATAAAAGAAGATACGATAAATTAATTAATTAAACTGAATTTAGTAGTAATTGGCGTGCAAATTGCCCGTCAACTTCAATCCCGACGAAATAAGAAATTGTAAGCGAGGCCAGGAAGTAATAAATAAAAGATTTTACGTTCCATTTACGACGATAAAAATCGAGGATATCTTACTTACAAATCACCTAATCGTTCGCAGACGAAACGATTTAACGATTTCCGAGAAGAATACAAAGATTTCCGTTTATTGACGACTTAACGGGCGAGATGATAAAATGAGTCGCAAGTGATTCACGTGTTTTATCGCGCGTCGATCGATATGTCGCAACAAGACCTTTTGTTTCCTTGGCGAAACCCTTTGCATTCGTCGTGCAATAATTGACGTAGAGTGTGTAATATTATTTGAGTCACTGTGTTGCAACTAGTCACGAAAGTCTACAGGCAATCACAGAAATTTATCATGAAATTTTGTTCGAATTCGTGATTACTAAATTGCGGATGCTTACACTTCTTTTTTTTTTTTTTTTTAGAAAGATAGAAAAATCTACAGAATCTGTATACATCAAAAATATAATACTGTTGTGATATAACAATATAAAAATACTGTAAAAGTAAAGCAAAAGTAGCGAAACGGTCTGGAGAAGTAGGCAGATTCGGTAAACAAGGCAATTCCACGACGATGAATTATTTAAAGGAGGCGCGATACGAAAATAGAGGCGCGATTCACAAGTCGATTACCCGACGATGAAACTTTTCCACTGGCTGGCGAGAAAGAATATTCTTTTTCTTTTCTTTTTTTTTTTTTTTTTAACTCGCGCGCGTTCTCGTTTAATTAGTCATGGATTACCAATCTCGTGTCGATAACATCGGCAAGGTGGCAAGAAACGTGGCACGAAAAAAAAGAACGATTCATACGACGACTTCATTAGAAAATCACCTTTCTCCTCTGGTTCATCCTCTTTTTCTTTTCATTCCAATTCTTGTAAACATTGTGCAAACATTGCACAAAAATAGAACAGAAGAATATATATACGTACGTATTTGCTCGTGGATTCATACCGACGTAAATAATATGTGTTACGTGAAATATTTAAAAATTTCATTAGCATTGGTGGCGAGACTCGGGACTGTCATAACTGTGTTGGTTAAGTACGAAACAAATTTGAAAATGTAAAGAAATTGTAAGATGTTTAATGCGAGTTTAACTGAAGTTTGAATTTGACTGTCTAATTAAGAAACTTTAAGGAGATTTCACATTTGATGTCAAGAAAATATGTGACAAGAATAATAAAATTTCATCATTGGCCATCGTGAATAATCAGAATATTTGTTTAATCCTCTTCTACAAACAAAAGCTGCTGTGAAAAGCATAAATTGTATGTATGAGCGATACTTTTATTATGAATGAGTAAAAAAAAATTTACTAAAAGTTTAGTACAAGTTTAGATATATTAGTTTGTTATATATTATATATTATATGTTATATGTTATATTTAGATATAAAAGTTTAGTAAAAGTTTATATTTGGAAAAACAATCCCAAACTTTTAACCTAAAGTATGTCATATCGTGTACATTTATGTAAGCAAATAATCTGTAATTTTATCCTTATCCACGATTTCGTCAAATTAAACACTCGTACGCTACTTCTTTTCCAAGTTTTAATATTTGTACAAGGCGAATCACGAAAGAGAACATCGAGCACGAGCTCGAAATATAAAAGAGTACCAAAAAAAAAAAAAAAAGAAAGACAGGAAAAAGTAAAAAAGAGAAAAACAAAGAAATACGAGGGAACAATGAGAGTGCATTATGCTCGACGTTGCATTGCGAAATGCAATTCAGGCACACCTGTAACGACCGGTGCTCGTAAAAATATCCATCCAGCTCGGCGTGCAAAAAAATAAATTCCCCAGCGACGATCGAGCCAAGACGAGAATTTCCATACGAACGATACGTCATCGAACTGCATAACTCGATCGCGAGTGCACAGACGTTCCTCCACCGGAAACGACGTGGCAACGAAAAACAGGCGAAAAGAAGACACCGAAGAAAATTAAGGAAATTAAGGGAAACAGCAAAATATTCCAAAAAATATACGAAGGTACATAAGAGTGTAGATAATTCCAAAAAGTATGGAAATTTTGTTGGAATTTCGATAAAATTTTAAAATCGTGATTCTTCGTCGACCGTTGTATTTTACCTCCAACTGATTACGAATGGAAACATTAAATTTTAAACTGTATTACATATTTAGGATACATGTTGCACGTTTTCTTCGTAGGTGGTGTGGTTATTTTCTTTTTCAGCATTTTAGAAATAAAAAAATTGGGGAAAATTAAAAACGTTCGATTATTAAAAAATTAAGGGATACGTGAATAGAAAAATGTACGGATAGATAAAGAAAACTGCTAGTTGAGACAAATTGGTACAGTCTCGTCGTTTGTGAGAAATTCAAAAGTATAAAAAATGTACAGAATGCGTGCAATATCGAACAATATAAAAGTGGATTAAAACGGAATTCTACTCAAGTTCACGAAAATATAAAAATTACACAAACGTTTATAATCTACGTACGTTGCTGCACAAAATGTGGCCATTTTCTTAATTCTTGTAATTACCTGGAAAAAGAAATAAAATCGTTAATGAAGAGTAAATTTTGTATGTTCCATTATTATACAGTCATAATATAGAGTATATTCTAGTAACGTAGAATAGTAATACTAAATTAGTTTATACTTAAAAAAAAATACAAATAATAATATAAATATGCATAAAAAAATGGAAGAGACGTAGTCTAATAATAATTAATTTCAGTCTTGGTGTTTCAAAATGATCAATTTATGATTATTATTATAGAAAGACGTTGTTTCATTTCGAGATCTTAAAACGCTCCGAACGTGGAGCCATTTGACCGCTAATTTACGTTTTCAATGAACGTAAGCAAAGAATCCATAATGCAGATTCCACGAAAATGACAACTACACGGTGTGTTAAATAAACAACGCAAAAATCACCAAAGAAAAATAAAAAAAGAAGGAAGAAAGGAGTCGCGCAAAGGACGGTAATCGTGGAACTCGTAAATATCGAGACGTCCGACGAAAGACAAAAGACAAGAGATAATGAACGGAAGTGACAGGAGACGTGAAACCGGCCTGGCGATAGGTGAAACCATCGACTCGTAAATCATGAGGATGACGGATGGCAAGGATGTACTACGTTTATTGGCAGCCGTGCGATCCGCGTGGCATCGAGATCATCCTGTCAGGCCAGCCAGCCCCCATATTCATGCTATGCACGACCATGCACGGCATTGTGTACACGCTGCACATGCAACTGCAGACGCATGCACGTGCATTTAGGTCGGGCCAGGTATCTCCGCCGGTGCGTGTGCACACGCCACACTGTAAAATTAGCTGTTACCAGGTTTTTGTTACCAGACGTGAGACCATCGAATCTTTCTCCGGACTTCTGCTGCTCACCAAATTCTTTCACTCTAATTGATTATATATATATATATATATATATATTTATTTATTTGAGTTTATAATAAATAGTTCTTAAGCAGATTATAATTGATATTTTGTATTTTGTAGTTTAAGCCTAGATTAGTTAATATGAACTGTATGATCAGTTGTGAACGTGATAGTAAGGTTTGTAAGTTCCTTAGCCGCAGAGGCCGAAAATAAAGTTTATATATATTTATATATATTTATTTATTGAGAAAAATTTATAATATATATACGTATATTATTGTTATTTATAATTTATATATATATTTATTATTTATTTATATATATTTATATAAATAATTTATATATATACTTATTATTTATTTATATATATTTATATAAAAAATTTATATTATATATAGCAATATTCTTTGAAGCTGATTTTGGTCTTACAAGGATTTATTTATATATATTTATATAAAAAATTTATATATATTATATACAGCAATATTCTTTGGAGCTGATTTTGGTCTTACAAGGATTTATTTATATATATTTATATAAAAAATTTATATATATTATATACAGCAATAGTCTTTGGAGCTGATTTTGGTCTTACAAGGATTTTGTTTAGAGCTAATGCGATCATTTAACGAAAAAGAGAGATATTTTGAATTTTTTAACAATGGACGCTACCTATATTATAAAATTGTGTCAAACTGAAATAATTACATCGAAAAATTATTTTATTAAATGTATTGTTATATTATTACACGTTATGTATCGTTATATTAATTGTGCAAGAACAAGCAAGGTAAAACGAAGTATGAAATACATACGTATTTGCAAACGGCCACACGTGAAAACGGACGTGTCTCTTGCTACTCGCGAATTTCCTCTGCACCCTCTGATTCCTCAGAAGGCGAAGGCCACATACATCCCCACATCTCGAGAGAGCAGGTGAGCTCGAGAGGAACACGTCGCTGGCGATGCAACGATTGCGGCAATTACACACTCCGGCAGATAAGATTACGTAAAAGCGCGAGGTTTGGCTGTTCTAGCCTGACCTCCGAGCATCGCGAGCCGCCACGCGGACAGGAGGAAATAGACGAGCGAGGAAAAACGGGACGGCAGCGGGAGACGCACACGTGTGCGAATGTTGAACAGAGAGAGACATAGAGAGGAGAGGAGAGGAGAGGAGAACAAGCGAAGAGAAACGAGTTGAAGAGAAGAGGCGAAGGCAGAGGAGCGAAAAAGAGAAAGAGAAAGAACCGAGATGGAAGGCAAACGGCGATGGAAGAGAGACCGAAAGAGAGGGATCTGTACGTCTGGCACCAAGCAGTCTGCTCCGCCTCACCTCGCTATTCCCGCGAGCAATGCCAGCTCGAGATTGCCGCTCGGTACTTGACTCGCGTTCGCGAACGTTCACGAACACACGCGAACACGTTCCTCAGTGTTGTATAATATAAAATCACCTTCGCACACTGTACACATTAAAAATATAAAAGATAATTATAATCTATATCTGTATATAATGATAATTATAATCTATATCTGTATATAATGATAAATAAAGTAAAAATTTTATGTATAAATTCTATTGTAATTAAAAATCTTAAATAATGAAAAAACTTTTTACAAATGTAATTAAAAAAATAATAATAATTAATTCTTTATATATATATATATATATATATATAAATTTAATAATTTTAAATTACTAAGTACTCGATGATTTTTCAATCCCAACGATAACGACGAGGCGTATAATTTTCAAGTATACGTTAAGAGATTAGAATAATTCAAATCGCTTCAAATGGAATTCAACGTGTTAGAATTCTTAAAGATCTCGAGAATCTCATAAAAACCAGACAGTTGCGCGATATTACGTTTTTTATGAAGATAATTGAATCTAGTTTGATTAATTAATGAAATTTAATTAAACTTAAATTAATGAAACATAGTTCACCTATTAAATATTGTAAGGAATATAATATTTTGAACGTTTCTCACGAATGCAGAAAAATCTACAATTTAGTCGCGAAGAGTGAGAGTTTCAAATGTCTTGGAAATCTTAAAGTGCATTTACGTCATTCGTCTTTGCAGTTTATCCGATACATAGTTCTTTGTTCTATACAATCATTAGAAATCCTTCCTGTTTTACACGGTTCTTCAATTATTCCGCTTAATCCTTTCTCATCGCTAAAACTTTTCGAAGCATTTGCGCAACCAATTGCGCAATACACGCCGTGTAAATAAAAAGAGAACTAACGTAAATTGCACTCGCGTTAACTCGAAATTCCCAGATTGTCTTCAATACCTTACGTCAATGATTTCTATTTGGATTAAAGCATTGAAAATGTTTGCTAAATATTGACTGCATGCCAAGATTCCAAGAAACCTCACCGAAATAACCGAGGCTTTCCAAGACTTTGGAGAATCTCGAAATTTCCAGAACTCTCGCAACTTCTCGCACAGTCTTGGAAAATATCAAACGATATCGGAACTCAGATTCGAGTGTCTATCACCCATCAACGGATCACCCACGACCCAGATAAAGTTTCACAGTGATGCTCTTTGGGAATAAAATAAAATAAAATTCCAAGCGTTCAGTCGAAGTCTTGCCATCCATATATCGATTTTCAGAAGTTACTGAGTTTCACGTTTAAATCTTATGTCGAAGTGGTTTGAATTTTCACGAGCTTAACAACCATCGAATCCCCATCATTTCGCATGCCTATTATTAAATACAATATGGTTTGGACAATACGTACAAAAATGATTATTTAAATCAGAGATGGCTAACTGGCGGCACGCGAGCCCTTGCCCCTACTTTCCTGGTCCCTAGTTCCCCCTCCACTTCCTGACTAGAACTGAGAGAGTGGGGGACACACGCACGGTGAAGAAACTTCAATGTAGCTGAGAGATCGATGCAGTGGAGGGGGTAGCGGTCAGGAAAGTAGGGGCAAAAGCGTGCAAACCGCCAGTTAGCTTCGATTTAAATGATATAATATCAATTTATATAGTATAATTATAGTATTACGGTATAGTATAGTATTATATAGTATTTATATAATTATAGTATTAGTATAGTATTATATAGTATTTATATAATTATAGTATTAGTATAGTATTATATAGTATTTATACAATTATAATATTATAGTATAGTATATTATACGGTATATATAGTTTATATAGTATAAGAATATATATATTACACTGTAATATTACAGTATAGTATATTATACGGTATATATAGTTTATAGTATAAGAAGAGATACTACGATTAATACATAAGTTAATATTACTATGAAATAATGTTGCGTGTGCAGGTGACTTTATTATTCGATCATCGATTAAAATACTCTTGTATTCTATTTGTTTCTGTAAATAATTTATTATATAACCTTCGACTTCAGCTACGATTATTTGTTATTTTGTAAAATTATCTGTAAATTATTCATCTGGATTTGGACCTTTCCCAACTGACTTTTCAACGTAATAAAAACAATAAATCAGTGGAGATAACTCGTCCTTTCAAATTTCTTTGTTCCTCTTAGTTTCGTTTCGAGTAGAATCAGCCCAACGCTGAACGTGACAGATGACGAAAAGAGGAAAGCCAATGCCAAAGGAAAAGGGGGATAGAACGTGGGAAAAGTAAGTAAGAAGCGACAGCAAAGGTCGAACGGAACGGCAAGATACGGCTCGATTCTAAATTTGGTCGAGCCACGAGAGAAACTATGACTAGAGACACGAGTTGGAGAGAACACGGCCAGCCAACGAAGGGAAAAAGCAAGATGCAGAGGGGCAACGATGTACTCGAACAGACCGTTCATTGTTTTCAATGAACCGTCTGTATACACGATTCGTCGTTCTAATCCCCTTCCTGTTTACGTACTCCCGCGGCTACTGTAGCTTACACTTTTCTGCCTGCCAGTTGAACGTGTTAAATCACAACTAAATGTTCCAACGAGTATTATATCTTGCTGCAGATATTTCGTATAATTTACACTGTACTATATTAGCCGATGGATTATTGGCTCAAGTAACAACGAGTTATACATCGTTGAATTTATAACGAGATTATTTGTTAATTCGCTGATGATTTATTACGTTTCAACGAATTATTATTTTAATATTATATTGATTATTATATATTAAATAATATATATGCATGTAATTGTTAAATATAAGTTGTTAAATATAAATATAAATATAAATTGTTATAAATATATAAATATTTAAATATATATAATATAAATTTAATAAATATAAGTATTTTAATTATTAAATATCAAATGATAATAATAATCATTACAATTACCAACAGCAGAGAAACTTTGGTTCATATTTTAAATTTACCTTCTCTAAACTGAACGTTCATATTTTAAATTTACCTTCTCTAAACCGATGAATGAAAACTACACACGTACAATGTTTCTCGATACTTTCTACTTAAAACAGTTGTCACAATTGCGGTGAATAATGCTCGCCAGAAGAATTGAAAAGAAAATTGTAGAAAATCGTCGAGAAACGGTGGTTAACCATTAATGACATTTTGCACGATACGAAGCATCATAGTTTGCGACACTACTCAGCAGAAGTTATCTTTCGTTTGTCAAACAACCTACCATCTCGATAAATCCCTCCCCGGTTTCTTCGCGACGCATCGCGAGCTTAACTTCCATAGTCTAGAAAAATATTATTTACAAAACCGTCGAGGCGGCACGTAATACTAGACGAATGTTAATTGGAGTCACGCCAAAGATTAGAGAGACAAACGTGGCGTAAACTTTCCACACCGAGTCCCAGGGCTATCGTGATTCATGTATTCGCCAGATATGTAGCTCTGACGTTGCGATAAAACTGCAAGTTCCCGATAGTCGTAACGATGTCGTTCTGCTATGATAATCAGACGCGGAAATCTTTCAACGTGGCTGTTTAACACGAAGTACCCCGATGCGTTAAGTATAAGGGGCGGATTTACTTCCGGATGCTAATGACAGCCCCTGGCCATTGAATTACAATCAACCTCGATTGTTAACGTGTCTTACATGTTTCTGACAAAATTGAACAGATTCGAATGCAATTTAATGATAACATTAAAAGTATACACGTTACCGTGCACAAATAATTGGATTAACAATTAATGTTAGTCCGATTTTGTCAAAAATTTGACATTTCTGCTACGTTTCGGCAGATCGACTGCTAATGAGTTTAGCTACTATTGATTTTCGAGTTTCATTTATTTTTAATAAATGACTGGTGATTCGTGAAAAATTTTTAAGTGATCAAAAACACCTATTTCAACAATGAATTTGGAGCACTAAAAAATTGCCAAATGAAAAATGACGAATTTATAACTTTTTAGAAACAGTTTTGCAGATTTAGAATGTTGCGTTTTTTAGAAATTTGAGTGATAATTGTGGAGTATTATATATAATAAAAGTTTGCGTTCGTTGTTCCATTATAAACTTTCCTCGACTCCTTGCATTCTAATTTCTCCGATGCAATTTTTATACTTTGGTAGTTCTAGTGTCAAAGTCACTCTGCAGAGTCTTCAGTTACCTAATTACCAAATTTATTTCAAGATTGCATTTAACTGTATTTTATGCTGCACTAATTTAGTAATGTCCAAATATGTACATACCCTACGAGTATAAAGTGTGTACGTAAAGAATCGCATACACGTCGACAGTCCATGACTTCTTGTTTTCATTACAGAATAGTGTATTCTTTCTGCCGCGTATACATTCTATCATGTCTGCAATTTTTTCTTTCCGATTTTTTTTCATAACGCAAGATAAATGACACACACGGAGATCCAAATGGAGTGTTCTTCTAATCACTTGTTTGTTACAACTAGTATTCTATCGCGAACTGCACTCGATGCACAATAAATAACCCAGTCGTAAGAAATCAATGATATGATATATTAATTATTATTGGTACATACGTTATATAAACCTCCTTCGAATCTTTCAATTTTATTAAAAACATGTAAAACTGATCTTAATTCAATAACCAAGGGCTGTACTGTCAAACTTACGTAAAATGTATTCGTTAATATGCAATCACCGAGCATTATAATATTCGTGACTAATTGCAAGTCATAGAATTGTCAATAATAAAATGTAAATACAATAATAATGAATAATTATTAATAATTATATAATATATTACTTTATATTATAAAATATATTAAATGTAAATATAATATCGTTTACTCGTGAAACGATTGAACATTTCGATAATCCTGTCAATTACAAATGCCACGAGTAATTAATATTATAAGTTATAATTACATACTTTTCCAACACATACAAAATGTTGACTTCGTTACAAGAATTTCGAGGTAAATTGATCGCTAGGCTCGGGGATCTCGAATTGATTCAATGATCATTCGCTGCAAGTCCACGAGGTGAGTTAGATTCGCCATCAATACGATACATGGTACCTACACGTCGTGGAATATATAGGCATAGACGTAACACGGCGTTAACGATTTACGCGCAACTCTGGATCGCCACGGGTCATAACTTTGAACCGGAGGAGCGCAGGTGTCGCCGGAAGTCGTTTTACGAGCGAACGGAAACGTAAATCGGAGCACGGCCTTCGTCACGGGCCAGAGGAAACTGAATACGCAGGAGGGTCTGTCTCTACATCGAACAGTACTTATGCGTCTCGATAAATTTCCATTTGGGGATTCGCTGTGACACAGCCAAGGCTGGAAAATTCTACGATTAATACTTTCTACTTCTTCCGGGGGGCAATTGCAGCGACGTTCACAAGTGTAAAAATTATCGTTACACGGCGTTGTTTTCATGTTCAATTAAATTAAACATCATAATGTATTACATCGGTAACAAGTAAGAAATTAAATTAACAACAAACGTTAATAATAATTAAATGAAATGAACGTATATAAGAATATTAATAATAAACGAAGGAAGAGATTACTGTAATTCTACTTTTTGCTAGTTATTATTATGATGTCAGTATCATATTGGCCATGTAATAATATAAATAATATAAATGGTAACATTTTGGCCATATAATATAATAATATAAATAATAACAATTAATATCAAGAATTTAATATTAACTTTTAACAATAACTATAATATTTAAATTTCAAGTATTAATATTATCAATAGTATCAAGCTCGATTTTCGAGCTCTTACCACACAATCTCAAAAATTCTTCTTACCAATTGAGTTGAGAACCTCTAGCCTAAAGCTAGAGGTTCCAATCCTAATAAGTTGCACAATGGGGCTCGGTGTGAACCAGGCTTTAAAGGATCGGCCCGCAAGCATGCTACAAGCTCTTGAATAGATTCAATCGCCGAGAGTGTCTTCTCGGATGCATTTAAATGCCCCTAGTCAAATAAACAGGCCGCCGGCTGAATACCGATCTTACGATCGATATGATTTTTGCATTCGAATGCCGTGATCACTTTGCAGCACGTACCGTCTTATGACGTGCATTCGCGTGTCGATAATTACGTATTCACTTCATTATGCTCGCTTCTTTCACAACCACTCTGCGAATGTTCAAAATTACATACGTGCAACAATAAGTTCTTTTGTTTTGAGACTTCGTTTTCGGGAGCATTAAATTTGAAAATTTGTCAATTACACTGAATCAAATTTGACTAATTACGGAGTGGTGATGAATAGCAATGTTATTCTGTGAAAATGAGTGAAAAGGGTTGAATACAATTTTCTCGTAAGATTTGTTTTCGAAGGAATTAAGTTTGAATTAAAGCATTAATGCTTTGATATTATTAATTATGTAATTATACTATATTATATATAATTAATATATACAATAAGTAATATTATAATTATATTATATTGTATAATTATATTAATATTTAACCAAACAGGGAAAAACTTTCTTCTACATTTTTTTATTTATTTTCGCGTATAGAGGAACACCCTGCTGATTATTTATTCCTATCCCTAATTATAATAAGTAGCTAAATTCAAGTATACTTGGCAAATTGTTAAGTTTGACTGGAAAATATTCATTTCTTTTCTCCGATTTAGATAAGATTAGATTAGATAATTTAAATTAGATAAATATATATTCTATGGTGTGTATTGTGTTTTGTACACACCTTGTAATATACTAAATTATATCTTGTACGGTGCTAGAATGATCAATCATTGTAATTTTAACGAGTGACCAACTGTCAAGTATTCTACTTTATTAATCCTTATCCGTTTACTTTCCCCAAAATTTGTATAACAATTTATACAAAATGTACAATTGAATCGAAATTTATTGTATCTATCAATAAAAGAATTATTAATTTGCGCGTCAATTTTACGCTAAGAGACAAATTAAATTGGAAAATAGAGACATACAAAGAATAAAGTCACTTTTATTAATGAGTAATTACATGATCGTCTGCAACTTTATCATCTTCAAAGAAAAAGATTATTTTTCCATGTTTTGTTCGAGTTAACGACAGGTCACACACCGACAAGTATATTCAACAGATATATCGGAAAAAAGTTTCCAATATTGATTAGCCGCTCCTATCAAACGTCAATGTTGCTCAATGTTGCATATCCACGAATGCGATCGCCGTTAAACGATGGAAAAGATCCTTCGTTTTTTGCTCCTCGTGAATCAATTTATTACTACCAACGCGACTGTTGTTAAAAGATCGAAAAAATTCTCCGTTTTTTCTCTTCGTGAATCAATTTACTATGAATCAGTTACTATGTAACTGATAACGGGGATTTCCATGTGCCGCGACTCTTGGCTGGTCGAACTGAATCCTGTTTAGATCTGTGTGCGATTTACGACGACAGCTCAGAGCCTTAACTTTGCTCGCCTGACAAAAACTCGACGTGATACAAAGTAGCGAAACGAGTAACGCGATTCGCGATACCGGAAAGAAAAAAATGCGAGAACGTCACGTTGCAATGGTCGTGAGACGAATAGTGAAGTAGCTGTGCGGTGAGTAATCGATAATACTCGCCAGTGGAGATAAAACCAATATATATATATGTGTGTGTGTGTGTGTGTGTGTTTCATAAGCAGATTTGAAGTTTGAATTTTTTAAAAAATCTGTCAAAGATTCTTTTGAACACACGACTCTCAAACGTCGCGTTCGATTCAGGCGAATTTTCAGGTACCCATCAATTTAATCGCCAGCGTTCATAAAAATTACAAAAAATTCATATATTGCTAAATATGTTTATCGCTGTAATTACAGAGGGATCCTTACGTTACAACAAGAATTCCTCGTGGCGGAATACGGAGAGAACAATCGGTAAATCCACGTTTACTTTGATCCGCGAAACGAAGACGAGCGCATCGGCGCGTGAAGCCACAGGGAGAGGAGGTGCTGGGCGTTTCGAAAAGAAGAGCTTTGTTCGCCCGTTATCCAAGGGACCTCGGTGAAAAGCGTAAATATACGTAGCCGGACGAGGTAAAAACAAACTCCTCGTTCGGTGCAACGCCACGTGGTAGCACGAGTGGTGTGCACACCATGCGCATCGCGCGTACAACAACGAGTTCACAGAAACGAAATTTTACGAGGCTCGAGGAGAGACATACGAAACATGTGCGCGCGTAACTTTCTCCCGATGGAAGCTGGGGAGAGAGAGAAAACGCGAGGGTGGAAAAACGTGGGAGCATGGGCTCGTCGCGCGAAGAGACAAAAGAACTCGCGGGCGTACGACGCATATCGTTAAAGAACGCTGGTGGAAAAAATAACCAGCTGACGGCAACAATAAACTATTCTAAACTATCCGAAACTATCTTACAACGAGCGCGCAACGCGCGATCATAAAATTCTGTGAAAGAACAAATAAATATAATTTGAGGAAAGCTCCTCTCCGTGCCTCCATTATGTATCGGGGGACCCATAAGTAATGTCGTTTTCTTCAAATTGAATAAACATTGCCACCTATTCAGGGACGAACTTTCAATCTCAATTATAAGAATGAAATTTAATTTAATTTCATTTTATTTTTAAATAAACTATTTGTTAGCAGCAATTTCGATTGTAAAACCTCTACAATATATTTATTCTTTGACATATTTAAATCTCTCTCTATATGTATATGTATATGTATATGTATATGTGAAACATTGCGAGAAATTTTGTATTTCTGACATGAGTGACAACGTTTACACGACCGCCTACACGTTCATCACGATATATTGGCTTATCTACATGAGCCAAAAAATAATCGAAATCAACAAACGAGGACACGCATAGACGACTAATTTTAGAACAACAATTCTGATGAAATTTCTCGACGATTTACGTGTTGATTCCGATGTAATCAGCTTTTCTGCTAGAAGATATGAAAGGATGAGGAGACTGGCACGAATGTTGCACAATTCCTCTTGGGTTTTCAACTTGTACACCGAACGTAGATAAGGAAACGATTCTTCACTTCGAAACAGTTTCTCCCCTTTTGCTCGCGCATAATAAAGATGACAATTTTATCTATTGTCAAGTAGAGTTGGTCAAATAAAGATAAAAAGAAAAAATAACCATCATTCGAAATAATGAATCATTTTCGTTAATCTGTTATTTCTATTTGAGGAAAATTATTTACTTTCAGTCCAAATCAGCTTAATCATTTGTGAATAGTTTTTTATTTAATCTTGTTCAATAGTCATAATATATTAGCAAATATATATATATTTAACAATATATAAATAATACATAAAATATTAGAGACTCAAATACATTACATACTACAATCTATATATATATTGTAATATTTAATGTATTTGAGTTTCTAATAAGCAAACTAATTATTTTAGGCATCTTGAATGGGTGAGCTAAATACTGAAAGGGTTAATACAGATATGCCGATTTAGCTTTGATAATTATTATGTACCTTGAGACACCCTGCACAAAGAAACTTGCTAAATTAATTTTTATTTTTTCATTTATATATTTTGCAATATAGCATAAAATTCCTTTTTTTTGCAGTTTTCTTCTGACGATAACGATCTGAATCGATTCGAAAAATTGATTCTACGGGAAAAAAGTCGGTACTTTTGTACAATACGTGTATACACAGATGCGTTAAGCTGGCGATCGGTCGCACATGCAATTCGAGAAATGAAATATTCCTGTGCGATACCGCCGTGGAAATATATCCGAGGCGCACGTGTGTGTTTCATTTTCATTTATAGAGACTCTATTTCAGTCGTTTTATGCATTCGCTAGCCGGTAAAAAAAAAAAAGAGAGGAAGCATGGCATTTCCCTTATTATTCGACGTCCATAAAAAAAGCCTGTTTCCCCACGCCATCAAATTGGATAATTCACGATTCGATACAATTCAACGCGATTCCACGAAAAGATCGTCGAGCTTACATATATCTTATATGACATACTAATTCTTGTATAAGGTGTAGTACACTATTATAAATTTCGCGTAAATCGTTCTTCGCAATAGTTAATGTCAAAGTATATAAAAAATACTACGGAACAATTTTTACAAAATTATTAGCTGTCCATAATAAAGACTCGGTTGCTTTTCCTGTTGCAAGAATGAGATCGTTTCATTGATATTGGCTCGTTGCCAAATGGATGGACACAATAATACATAACAATGATATAATGACACATTAGTAATATATAATAAATTAATATAATATTAACAGTAATAATAATTAATATTAATAATAATGTAATAATACAGAGAATAAAGAATATTTATAGAATAATTAATTACATACTAAATATACTTCAACACAGTTGGAATGCTAAACACAGTGAAAAGCGTGTAAAATCAGGTCGGAATATTGTCCGAATTAACATTGCGACTGAGTTCAATCGAGAAGCTTTTGACAAATAGAGCGACTGTCGCGCGAAAAGAATGAAGATCGTATTCAGAGATGATCGCCTATTTCATATTACGTAAATGTCAATTGTGTCAATCGAGATAAAAATGCCACGCTGCGGGCCATTACCATCAACTCTCACAAACTGGTCGATTATCCGGGAGCAGGCTAAAGTATGGTAAGAAGCGACATCCTGAGGAATAAAACGTATCTACATACATACATACGTGTCTCGATTCCTCAGAGTTGTTCCATTTTGCAGGAGAGTATCAGTGATGAATTATACTGCGAGCGCTGTAATATTTATAATCTGGCTATGCGACTGGAAAGTAGTGTGCAAACGTGTTCCATTCTACGGCAGTAAATACGAGAGAGGAACGCCACGAAAGTACTCGCACTATTAGAGTTACACGATTACGTATGTAGTTAAAAGTTATATTATTATGATCGATCATGTTTAATTAATTATACAACACGTAATAAACGATTTGTAATTGACTTGAAACGTCGTTAAATGGATATTCGAGAGAAAAAAAAAATTCGCCCGAACAGGGACTCGAACCCTGGACCCTCAGATTAAAAGTCTGATGCTCTACCGACTGAGCTATCCGGGCGTTGAAAGAACGTGCCCTTCCAGTCAACCATAACCCAGTCTGTCCTATTTCGTCTAGAAATTTTGACCGCGCAAAAGGGCAAAAAGAATTTTTCGCCCGAACAGGGACTTGAACCCTGGACCCTCAGATTAAAAGTCTGATGCTCTACCGACTGAGCTATCCAGGCGTTGAAAGAACATGACCTTCCAGTCTACCATAACGCAGTCTATTCTATTTCATCTAGAAATTTTGACCGTGCAAAAGGGCAAAAAGAATTTTTCGCCCGAACAGGGACTTGAACCCTGGACCCTCAGATTAAAAGTCTGATGCTCTACCGACTGAGCTATCCAGGCGTTGAAAGAACATGACCTTCCAGTCTATCATAACGCAGTCTATCCTATTTCATCTAGAAATTTTGACCGTGCAAAAGGGCAAAAAGAATTTTTCGCCCGAACAGGGACTTGAACCCTGGACCCTCAGATTAAAAGTCTGATGCTCTACCGACTGAGCTATCCAGGCGTTGAAAGAACATGACCTTCCAGTCTATCATACCGCAGTCTATCCTATTTCATCTAGAAATTTTGACCGTGCAAAAGGGCAAAAAGAATTTTTCGCCCGAACAGGGACTTGAACNCCTGGACCCTCAGATTAAAAGTCTGATGCTCTACCGACTGAGCTATCCAGGCGTTGAAAGAACATGCCCTTCCAGTCTATCATAACGCAGTCTATCCTATTTCGTCTAGAAATTTTGACCGTGCAAAAGGACAAAAAGAATTTTTCGCCCGAACAGAGACTTGAACCCTGGACCCTCAGATTAAAAGTCTGAATTGAATTTTGAATTTTAGATTCTTTATTACAAATAAGATTATATACATATAGGATAAAATATGACAAGAGTTTACATTAGTACCTACTTAATCTAAGCTTAACCTACTATTTGGAGTTATAAAGGCACGCTGGGTAGTAGCCTGTGTTCAGGTTTGGTATAATGATTGTTGTACATATTTGCAGCTACTGTTGGCTTAGAGTGTAATTAGCATGTAGGAAAACTTAATTTGTGAAAATAACCTACTTATGTTAATTGCAGAGCCGTTTAGGATGTGGCTTCAGGTGCTGATTGATACTATGTTAGTTAGTACTTATTCCTTTGGTGTTTTAAAGATTTTTAACTTTTGATATGGTAATTCATACTTGCTATTTATTGGCATGTTATTGTATCTAATGTTGGTTATGTTTTCTGTTAACCCATTATGTTTTAGTTGTTTGTTGTAGAATTTTTCTGCTGTTTCCATTATGTAATCCCTGATCAGAGGCATGTGAGCTTGTTCGTGTAGTTCAGTAATTCTGACATACCTCCCTTTGTTCAGTGCTAATCTTAGGCATTTGTTTTGATAGCTTTGCAGGGGTTTTAAATTAGTGGCTGCTGCACCACACCACGCCGCTGCAGCATATGTTATAATCGGACGTAATATCATTTTGTATATGAGGAGTTTATTATGACTACTAACTGCAGAAACCTTAGCCATTAATGGGTATATCTGTTTCATAACGCTATAGGTTTTTCTCAGGACGGTTTTGACGTGTAATTTATAGGTGAGCTTATAGTCGAGATTGACTCCTAAATATTTGACTATTGCATTGACCTGGCTTATATTGTTATAGACCTAATTAAAAGTCTGATGCTCTACCGACTGAGCTATCCAGGCGTTGAAAGAACATGCCCTTCCAGTCTATCATAACCCAGTCTATCCTATTTCGTCTAGAAATTTTGACCGCGCAATAGGGCAAAAAGAATTTTTCGCCCGAACAGGGACTTGAACCCTGGACCCTCAGATTAAAAGTCTGATGCTCTACCGACTGAGCTATCCAGGCGTTGAAAGAACATACCGTTCCAGTCTATCATAACGCAGTCTATCCTATTTCGTCTAGAAATTTTGACCGTACAAAAGGACAAAAAGAATTTTTCGCCCGAACAGGGACTTGAACCCTGGACCCTCAGATTAAAAGTCTGATGCTCTACCGACTGAGCTATCCAGGC
>NW_025109650.1:295950-308461 GCF_011392965.1 Frieseomelitta varia
GAATTTTTCGCCCGAACAGGGACTTGAACCCTGGACCCTCAGATTAAAAGTCTGATGCTCTACCGACTGAGCTATCCAGGCCTTAGAAGAAGGTGTTCTTTCAGCTTTTTATAACCTTCTCTACCCTATTTTTAAGAAAGAGATCAGAATTGATGATTGTAAATCAAACGCGATAATGTTATGTTATTCGATCGATAAAAAGAGAAAGAAAATGAAATCGAAGTTGCGTATCGAGGGTTCGAAAGATTCCACCGTTTTCCACGATAGGTTATTATTCGGATTTAGAATGAAAAATTTTATCGATCGTGACAGCTGTGTTAGCAAACGTGTTTTCTCAACAAACAAAAGATTATCTTTAAGAATTCGGTAATTTGAGTCAAGATAATTAACTACCAAGTACCAACAAACGAAGCTATCCTCTTCGATTTATAAAATAGAGGTGGTTAACTGGCGGCCCACGTGTGACCCTTCCCCCACTTTGCTGATTGCTAACGCTATCCCCTCTACTGCGTCTCCACTGCGTTGAAAGTGTTGCGGTATAAATTGTTTTCTTTACTGTAGCTGTTAAAGTTAGAGAAAGATAGGAAAGAAAGTTTGTATAGAAGAATGAACAGAGTGAGGACTAATTTTCATGGGAACCATGCAGACTGAACGAGCGACTCGTAGGACCCCCAAAAATTATTCAATACCGTGAAAGAATAATTCTAAACCTTTGCGCTCTAAAAAATTATTAATAGAAAATTCTTTTTGATTTCGTGCACTTGAATCACTTGTTCTTTTTTTTTTTTTTGGTCGATAGTTTCAAAAGTTCTAGGACTTTATGAAAGATCTCTTACCAGAAAATTTGTCGTTTTTCCCCACTGCGCGCCCAGATTCTGTTTTTTTTTTAAATACTCTCCTCGGAGAACGAGGCGATATTACGACGTTTGGTTACCGTTTCCCCGTAACCTAAACATTCGCACAAATGGCCTGAGATGAGGGCTCTATTGAAGCCTAAACCTCATCGTAAATTACGATTGAAAACGAAAGAACAGCTGCCTATCCAACCTCGTTACCGCTAACAGAAGTAACAGACACGATTGAGATCTACCATCTATTTTTGAGATTAAATATTTACCAATTTACTTATAGAATAGATCTCTGTTCCGTTTGTTAATTTTTTCGTAATGTCGTGAATTTTATATTATCAATGTGGCTATATTAAACTAACCTAACCAAATATCCAGCAACGACCAAATAAGATCATTTGCCGGTGGTAGCCGATCAGAGAGGCGAAATTAATTCGATCGAACAGATCGTATTGAGGAAATTGCCAACACCAGCCCCACAGAGTGGAAAATTCCTCGACCAAAATATCTTTGGACCACGATGATCGAATAATCGATCGTTCCTCTCCTTTTCTTTCCTTCTCGTGCATCGTAACGTTGAAAATCTTCGTTCGTTGAAATAATAATTAATTTTCAAACCTCGATAATATCGTGCTTGTAATTAATAATATAATATAAATTGTTGCAATCATACTGTTTCGAGGATTGAAAACAAATTCGTCTCGTCAAAGATTTATACGTATAAACATCTAACGATCATCCATCACGTCGAACAACGTGAGCAACAGGAGCCTCGGACTACGATCCAGAACTTTCATTCCCGTTAGTTTGTAGTAACCAGACAATAAACTCGAGGTATTAAAAAAAACTGGCTGCTAATGAATAAAAAAAAAAAAAAAAGAAGAAACACGACAGAAAGAAAAAAGGAGAGGGAGAGGGGGAGAGAGTGCAACCGGTGCAGAGACCGGTTGGTCGTTGCAACGTTGTTTCGTGTAATTGACTTTGTTCGCAGCAGCGGACCCGTTACTTCGAAGCCAGTGCTCCGTTTTTTTGCTTTCATCTCGTTGTGTCTACGAGCTTGAACAACTGCCATCACGACGAACCCTTTTACACTTGGCAAAAAACGACTTTCGCCACTGGCGAGAGCTTTGTAGGTACAGGGTACCAAGCTAACCATCCAGGAAACGTGTCACGGTTCACGTGGTCGTATCGGTCCGGACGAATTTTCAAAGATTCGCGCGGATGATCTCACCGAAACCGATGGAAAATTGAATGGCCGGGGCCGGAACGTTAAAGGATATTGCTCGTGGTTGGTGCAGAAAGTTTTTATTTGACTGTTGCATGCGGAATGACGGATTTCGCCAGCCTGTGAGGTCGTATCAATTTTCAACGAAATGTTAAATTAACATTCATCGGGCGTGGATTTAAAATTTGAAGCTTGTAGAGTTCAACATTGATCGGCGATTTGTTGTAAAAAGGCAGATGTATGCAAAACAACTTGTCATTCACTTGTGAAAAATTTAGACTGAGAAATAACGGATCAGAAAGATAACAACAAATGATCGGCTAAAGATTTCAATTGTAATAATTCTGAAGTGTTTTTATAATGGACGAGAAATGCATCGATTTCAAAATTTGATTTGAAATTTAATTTACAGAGAAACATTGAAACAACAGAGAAATATTTATATCAAGTGTTGTACTTTGAACGTGAACAGCTCATAACACATCATATTTCTCGAAAATGTTAGTTTACATCATTCTGACCAAAATTTCACTTTGCTCGCCAACTAAAAATATAATACAAGCGTCAAATATAATCATATTAAATATCGATGTAACGAATTAATTCATAACCAAACTTATTGTTGGCCAATTACGTTTACCTAAAATCAACAAGTTACGTGTTAGAAAAACATGGCAACTGTTAAAAGGAGACTACAGGAGGATAACAGAAATAATATCTGTCCACCGTTCTCTTTTCATTTCGTCAACGTAATATATTTCTATCTAGTAAGTAATTCCCTGTATTTTTAAGCTTCAACTTTTCAACAACTTTTCACTTCTTCTGAAAAATGTCATGTTTTCGAAACACATGCGCGATATGGACGTGATATGATTCAGGGTCATCGTCCAGCGAACGAGCAGAAGAACACGGTCTCCTCTTGGCTCGGAGCCACTAACTTCCCGATGTGTCAAGTTCTCAATATTAGAAGTTACGTGTGGACCCACGAATCCCATCTTTGTTCCACGATGACTTCGCCCTGGAAATCTGCTTTCACTACGCGCGCTCGAGAAAGCACGCGAGCAACCGCCGGCACGCTCGTATTTAAAATAGAACCCATCATTTCTTAACCCTGCTATGGTTTCCAAGCTTTCGTTTTAATCGCGCTTCTTGACGTTGTTTCGACAAACCAACAGATAAATGGCATCGTAAATGATCGCGGAGATCTGTGCTACGTCTTGAGAAATAAAAACGCTCCGTAATTAGAAAGCACCCAGGGGCTTCAAAGACGTAGAATTATTTATTTATTTCGTTTACAGGATAATACTGCTAAAGCTATAAACAATTGAAATGAAACGAAACAGAAAAAGCGTAAAATTACTAAAATTGTTTTTTAGACTTTTAAATTATTTTTTTTTTCTTTTATCAATAACAAATTCTCCTCAACTTCCTCAACAAGTTTCTACGCTTCTACTTTATATTTTAAGAAAATTAGGCTGGGTTAAGTTAGATACCTCTTATACTACTAAAAATGCCGAGAACGTGTTACAATATTTGTAGAATATTTGACAAGAATTTAATTCTCAAGTATTAAACCGTTTATCTCAACAGATAAGATTGAAAAAATAATTATATGAAACAGAAGGTTTATGAAAGCGTATATCAGCAAATAGATATACTTAATATTCTGTTGATAAGATGTATAGTGTAACAGGATATTAATAAAAAAGTAAAATGTACGTAATATAAAAAAAAAAATACCAATTTTAATCTTTCGTTCATCCGCCACTATATTCGTACGTCACGTTTAAATTCCACGAACAAAGAATTACATTTATCGCGAGCCTATGTTAATCAGTTCCGAAAAAAGTTCTTCCAATTACGTCAATTCATCGGGACGAGATAGCCAGCCAGCAGCACGGCCGAACGTAAAATCATTCGTTAATCATCCCGAGCGAAATTTCGATTACACGTGTAATTTCCGTTTCGCGCGACTCATCACTGTCGAATAAAGTAACAATGTTCCAATAATCGGGCCGCGACGGCCACGTTGACGTGACGTGTGTAACCATACTCTGTATATACGTACATATATAGATGTACTGTGTATCGTCGAGTCGGGATTATGTCGTTGTTTTGCATACGGCACTGCGTCAGCTGTGCATTTCATCGAGTAACACTCTGGGCAACTCGTTTTCGCACGTTTGCACGTTATGACCTTAAACAACGATTTCCCACGGCCGGAACAACGAAATGAGAGAGAGAGAGAGAGAGAGAGAGAAGCTAGCACACGATGCACCGCGACTCGTTAATTTATTACTGTTTACGCCAGACAAGCCAGGACGTCAAGCCTATCGATCACGGTCGTGGGAAGGATGACCCGATCGCGGAAACATCGAATCAATCGTGGAGAACCGACAGTTTTCCGCAGCCACCGGTATATATGTCGCGTACGTGCGTTCGAACACGTAACTCCGCCAACTCGCAACAGCGACAGTTAGTTTAACAACTAACTCTGATCGATGAACGATCTCCCGCGGCGCATGACAAATGAATGTTACGCAGCGGGATCGTTTATCCGCTGAACAGAGTTCAGAGCGGAATAAAATTTTAGTTTAACCGCTTCGCAACCATGAATGAGGCACCTCGTGGCACAATAACGCTATCGTACGATACCGCACCATGGCACGGACGAATTATTCCGCGACACGATGGTGTTTATACGTTTTGCCGCGGACGTGGTATCTACTTGTTAGGACGAAAGTTCTAATTGGAAGAAAAATTAATACCTCGGCGGCGGGGCATTAAATGAAATTTGCTGTTTCCAGATACGATTTTCTTCATTTTACGCTTTCCCTGCGTACGAGACGATTCAAAACGTGGAACAATAATGCTATCTCACTAGTTCCTTTATTTGCTCGTTGTAATATTAATTCTAATGATTAATTCGTCCATTTGTTTTTTTTTCTTTTTTTGAGAAAAATTGCTAAAAACAGTGCGTCTTTCATCGTCGTTTCGATTAGTTTATATAAAGTGAATGGAGTTCTGATGTAAGTGTGTAAAATTATTTCTAAAAAAAACAATGCGTCTTTCGTCGTCGTTTCGATTAGTTCTAATGTAAGTTTCACGGAATTTGAAAATAAAAATTATTCACCGAGGGAAAATGAGTTGACTCGTTGCTTAAATCGTTAGTCATTCGCAGATAATTTTATGTAGAAACTCTCCCTTTTCTTACGTGTCATTTCATTTTCGATAAGAGCGATTTATCAATAATCCAATAATAATACTACAAAATAATAGTACAAAATATTAATAATAATAGTACAAAATAATAATGGTACAAAATGTTGCAATTTCAATGACAACAATCAAAATAAATCGATCCGTACAATTATATTTCTATTTAAATAGAAATCATCGACAAAGACACTCGTGTTTTTTAAGCGACCGTAAAAAAAAAAGTAAATCTGAGATTGTTAAAAAAAAAAAAAGAAAAGAAAAATGTAAAAGGAGACATTGGACTGAGATTTGGATCAAAAGATTGCGTAACCAATTCAAAACGATCGATGCTCGATCATCGGCCACCAACGAAATTTGCACGGCGATACCGAAGTTTTATCGATCGAAGATCTATTAGAGGCTCTAACACGTAAATACGAGCACTGATACGTCGGAAAGCTCGGTGATTAACCTAGAAAACCCGATGATCGTGCATCGACCTGCGAGCGTACTCGTGGCAGAAGACAAGGGAAAGAGCGAGACACAGAGAGGAAGAAGAAGGGGAGGCACAGCCTGTTTCTAAGAATCTCGACGTGCTAGCAAGCATCCCTTGGAAGATTGCCAGTATCGGCGTATCGCAAATATAGGCGGTTAACGCTGGCTTCACACCGAATCACCTCGAGAATCGCGCGAGAAGATTTGTTTAAACGACACGTTCGTAAAACACCCGATTCCTACGCTGGTGATTCTACGTGAATTCGATAAACTTTCACACATCACTATATTCACATTCTCTATATTCTTCCACTGGGCGATTTATTTGTAGCTGAGCTTTTCTTCTCACAATCTTCAACATTTCGCGATTACAGAAGTAAAACGATCCCATTGGCGAACAGAATTATTTATCTTCACATCATTGAAACTTGGAACGTTATAGTATTTTTTTCTTCTTGTCTTTAATATCTGACGCATCGTTCCATTACTTGTTAGTTTAATATTTCTCAAGCAATACAGAGGAATTTATTTAGAAAATAAAGACGCATGAACTTTACGTTCAATTCGATAGAATGGAAGTAATTATAAAGTTCAAACAGTAATGTATTGCTTTACAAGTCATTTACACTAAAATTATCGATAATATATATATATATATATATATATATATATATATATAATATTTTATATATATAGAACATTTTCAGAGATCACCAAAGCTTTCTGAAAATTATCCACGAATTTTTATAAAAAAAAAAAAAAAAAAAATGTACACATAACGACACTTTACTTGTAGCTCATGTCAATTTCGTATATATTTTTCTACATTTTAGTTCCAACGAATGACAAGAATCAACATTTAAACGACACGAAAAGATCGTGTTCTCTTATTGACTGTGAATCTTTCTCGATCGTGATAACAGCAACATTATCGACACCAGACTAATACCCCTATTTTGTAACGACTGTCTAATAAGACTATTTATCGCTTAGCCGATAAGAGGACAGGTGTAATTAGTCTTAATTACGTCCACGTGCATGAAATCTATTAAATCCGATAAATTTGCCGAACCTGTGTTAACGACATCTCCGATTACCATTGATATCTCTGTCCTTATCAGCTCCCTAATTTCTCACCGCATCAACTATTAATTACAAGGGGAAACTGAAACTGAGATTATAAAGCTCGCGACTTGAGTCACAAATTTCAAGTGAACTCGCGAATTATTCCCAATAAAACGTGCTTCGTCCGTGCAGAAGCATGACCCAGCTAACTCACATAGAGAGATAGAGAGAAAGAGTGAGAGAGAGAGAGATAAAAGCAAGAACAAACCGAAGAAAAGACACGAACCGTGAGTTCATCCGTCCACGTGCAGGTACAGCGAAACATCGGAATGTATCAAGGATAAATTTAACCAGGGGAATCGTTGGTTGCAAAGTAGCTAAAATCGTAGGTGAGCTATAATATAAAGGAAATAGGCGAGCCAAGTAGCAAGCGTGCTAGAACTAGGAAAATCATCGGCGAGCAAGTGTCGAGCCGCGGTGTAGCTGATTGTTCAATTGACTGAGAAAATGAAACGTGTAAAACACGGGATATATTATGCGCAATCTGCTTCATAATCGACTGAATCAGCCGGGATAGCCAGGAATTAGCGGTAATGAACGATAATGAGGCGGTATGAATAGATCAAGAATACTTACATCTAATATAGCATAGTCGAAAGATATCGCGTTACTTCTACAACTCTGATTACAAGCACATGCCGCAGCAACTATGTTTCAAAACGTCCGGCCACGGTTGTTAATACCGGATTGAATTTGTTCTTTTGAATTTTGTTTCAACCTATCTCTCACTGCCTTGCAATGTCTTTCTGTATGTCGTTCAGAACTGCAGAACATTTTCGTGTGAACATCTCAGTGGAACGTAATAAACGTTATAATATTAACGAAAATGTTCAACGAAAGTCGAAATATATAGCGTTCAAAATAAAATATAATATAAATGTTCGAAAAATGTTCTAAGTATTAAAATAGGACAAAAATCGGCACTGAAGAGGAAATTTGAGGAACGAAGAGTTCGTTTGAATTAGTTCGTCACACGTATTAATAATTGTTCTTAATTTCCCCGCAGACAAAAGTGTGATTGATGAAATACTATAATATTTTCTGACTATATTATCAGATGTAAGTATTCTTGATCTACACGTTACATAATAGCATATTTCTTATTTACCATTCATTTCGTATTTCGTCTCATTTTTTCTTTTTTTTTATTCGATCAATGATGAATTGATCTATAAACCAGAACAACAAAGATCAACTGGTCGCAAAGCATCGACAAAAAATTGAACAGAAAAAACTGAAACACCTTGTATAATATATGTATCTTCAAGAATAGGATGTAAATTAGATTTAAGCCTCAACATCAACGAAGCAAACCTTGGTTTTTACCCACCGCATGTTTTTCACAACGTAAATGATAACTAATCTGGATGACGTGGTCATCTAAGTTAGAATCAGAGCCAAAAGTGCACGACAAAAACAAAAAAAAAAAAAAAACGAACCTGTCTCATGTAAGTCACGGCGATAAGTATGAGAGCTAAAACGTAGCCCGACGCTTATGTAATGCCGCGAATGTAGATGAGTCCCGTAGCTGTGTTTGTGTCCGTATTAACAAAACTACGTTACGTAACTAAGACTTGAATAAATACATTATTAAGGAAAAAAGTAGAGCATGAGACTTTTCATTTGTGATATTACGATTTATTCTGTTTCGCAAACGTAACGTTACGCAGATGGATTTTACGTGTATAATTGCACGAAATTAAAATTAAAATATCTTCTGATGTATATGGATCAATACTTTCTTTTTATAAAGACTGTCGAGTTGCATCGATCGATGTAATTCCATTTGAAAAAAAAAAAAAAAAAATAACATCGGAACATAATTTTCCTTTCATACGAAGTCATTCAACTTACGCACGAGACATTTTTCACGGTGTCAAAACGCAGAAACGACAGTTGCTTTTCGAAAAAAATAATATTTCATGCAAGTTTGAAGATACCTGCATAGTAAAATGAAAAGAAAAAAAAAAAAAAAAAAGGAATGGAAGATTGATTCTCGACACATAGTTTTTCAAAATTCGGCGACACCTTAATGGATTGGTCCGAGCGGTTTCGAACTCGAATCCCACCACATCGGGCAGCACCAATTATGTTCTCCCTTCTCAAAAACACTCGAACGTAACCAAAAAATTCAATGCCGTATCTCCGAATTGAAGAAACAAGCAATTGATAATTGATGGATCGTGGAGTTTTTGCACGCGCGCGAAACCGAAATCGCGTCGGTAATTTTCCCGACTTTAGAGTACGTACGTACGTAATACGAAGGTGCTCGACGAATGTAAATAATCAAAATCATCGCGTAATCTTATCAGAATCGACACAGAGACACAAGTGAAGGTAACCGTCTCGAAAAGCGATGAAAGAAAATAAGAGGGAGAGAGAGAGAGAGAGAGAGAAATCGCGCACACCTGACACATCTCGTCGTGACAAATCCGATTTCGTTCGATCGAAATAACCAGACACGACGGCGTGACGTAACGTCAGCATTCCGTACACACACGAGATCACGACGACAGGTTTTACGAACGACGACACGCGTCAGATTCTTCCTCCTTTAATGGTTCCCTTGGTCCGGTGCCTGGTATCGTTCCTCCTAATAGAGGTTCTCGGGGTAAATTCAAATTTTCAAAGGCCTGGAAGGTGGCTAGAGGAGGCAAGTGGAATTCGTCGGATAGGTGCGCTCGTTGGTGGAAAATCGTTGTGGGGAAGAGAGAGAGAGAGAGAAAAATACAGACCTATGATCAAAGCAACAATTTCTTTCATTCAAGCCTCCGTTTTCAAGGGAATCAAACACGACAGTTTATCAATCGTCCTTCAATTTATAGCTAATTCTGGAAATAAATAAAGAACAGGCAGGTTATTCCACGTGCGAAAATACAATCTGCCCTCGCGTGACTCGTTGTTTTCGACGAAAATTCAATTTATCACGTACACGTGTAAAGTAAAGCCAATTTCTTATCTGAGCTCATGTTCAAACTATACTCTCGTGAAAACGCGGCCTCAAACGGGCAAATTTTATCTGTATTTTTTTCTTTTTTTTTTTTTCATGCCTAACTCCGCTGCCGATTAGTCACCTCTGCCCCAATATATTCAAGTATACTTTCAACAAATATTCCAACTTAACTTTCTCGAGAGCTCTCTCTCTCTCTCTCTCTCTCTCCCTCTCTCTTTTCTCACCCCGAAGAAAGAGAAGAAAGGGAGGGTGGTGGCAAGAGGGGAGGAGGCGTGATCCAACGTGAAGAATAGAAACGCCGGGGTGCCAGGTGTTTCTGAAAGCTATTTTCGATTGCAGTTTCGATGAGAGTGCAGAGGGGATGGGAGGGATAGGGCTGGTCCGCGGAGTTGTGTATTTTTAGGTGGTGCACGGCATGCGGCGCACCACCGCAACGTTTCGACACGACCCGAAATAAAGTGTTTATCGAACGACACACACGGGTGGATCGCAGCCGAATGGGCTCTGAGAAGAGAGAGAGGCTTTCGTCGTCCCTGGCCAGGCGAAAGTATGTAGATCGGTTTACCGGACACGTACGCAAGACAATGCGTAATTAATAGCCCGTGCTTCCTTCCGTTTCCGACTCTATCGGCTATACGCTCGCCGAGTGTGTATACCTATGTGCAACAACGTCGGATCTCTTGTTTTTTGGGAGGGGAGGGGAACGAGCGATTCTAATTACCGATTCCGACCGTGTCCGCTTGAAAACGCGGGAAATATGCTGCGAAACCATATATATATATATATATATATCAGTTGATCAGATTTGGGAACAGAGAGAGTGAACGGTCGATGGATTTAAATCGAACGATCGATCTCAGGGGCTGGACACGATCGCGCTTTCGTCTCTAAAAGGGTATTCATGAATATTCCGTCGAGGCTGGTGATAGAAGCGCGCGGTATTCCAATCGCGTGCTATCTATTTCACAGTTTGGGAAACAAAAGCGGCCATTTACCGACACGTGCTCCAAAAATTCGATTCGATACGTCGTACCGTATATATACGGTTTTCGCTCGAAACTGTCTTCGGGCAACACCGGCTTGAAACAGAAGTGTTACTACGTTTTAATGCAAAATACCTTTGACAGTATATAATAAATTATAAATTGTAATTTTTAATATAAAATGTTTCATACACATGTATGTGTATTTAAATACACTTGCACACGTGTAGTAAAGTAATTCGGATCTCAATCTGTGCGATTAATAAGTATGTTTCTACGTGTACTCGCATGTAGTGACACGTGACACGTTTCATTTAAAGACATATCAGTGAAACAGAGATCTCTAACAATTATTAATGTAGCATCGAAAGTCACGTTGAAAATTATTATTCACATACGACGTCCACTCGATTAAACATATCAAAGACCTTGTCAAGCATGAATAGCTTAATTTCTTGATACATGCGCACTAAAGTACACGTTCAAAAATCTAATTCTAATAATTTACGAATGAAATCATCCATAAATTATACTAAAAATAAAAGAAAATAAATTGAAAATGAAAAAAAAAAGTATCCGTGAAATTCTCGAGCAGGTTTGTGTATGTATTGTGATCGCAACCAATAATCACCTTGACAGAAAGGATTTTCTCACTGCTCGTGATTAATCGTCGAGCATCAGAGTTTAAAGTAATAGCCTAAAGCTGGTTTGAACGCCAAGGTGGCGATTGGTTGGCTCGGCTAATGATCCTCGTCGATATACAACTTTCGCGCAGCAAGGGACCTCTCGGCTTATAAGATGAAACGAGAGACGAAACTGCCCGCGGGACACGAAATACATACATACATACATAGCCACGTTCACGACAGATGTGGAAAATCTGCGGCGATCTGTCAGAGAACTGAAGAATGTCACACGTGTGTCTTCGACTCTGAGACGAGGTCTGAGGATCGAACGAGCAAAACAACGAAACGTTGGAGAGCGGAGAATAATTCCGCCTCGGTAAACAATGTGTTCGTGTACTTTATTCTGAATTTATCGCGGCCTGGCAGAATCCACGAGAGCGAGAAAGAATTTGTGAGTGGATGTGAGTGCCAATCACGGTACAGACACGTGATAATGGCAGCGGAGTGAAACGCACGTGCGGCACGCAGAAGACGAGCGGCGAAAACGCGGGGCCGCAGCGTGGCCCGGCGGCAAAAAGCGTTATAAACGCGTCCGGGTACATCTATTTTGCGAGTGGCCTAATTCCGATGCGGGAGACTGTTTGCCGGCGGATTTTCGTTCGGATTAAACTCGCGTAAACGTCGATCCACTCGTACAATTTACGATGCGAGCAGCCTCGCATTTCCACTTTAAGAACTTTTGTCTACGAGTGTGATAATGACTGATGAATTATTAAACGACAGGTTGTAGACTTTCGTATAAATAGTACAATTTTATGGTAACCAGCTGGGGAGCTTCTTTCCGAGAGAAATATCGAATTTGAAACATTTGTGTTGTAGAGTTTGAAAAATCAGTGGAAACTTAAAAGTGTGATGGAATTCATTTATTTACAGAAGAACAAATGTCCATTTACCTGTATAATAAACGGAAAATTATTAAACGACAGATTATAGATTTTCGTATAAATAGTACAATTTTATGGTAACCAGCTGGGGAACTTCTTTCCGAGAGAAATATC